>NW_007726406.1:521465-522197 GCF_000696425.1 Galeopterus variegatus | reverse complement strand
GGGGAGTGAAGAGAGGGAAGGGGGAAGGAGAAATGGGTAAAGGGTCACGAAAATCTACTACGATGTATATTGAGAAGTTAAAATAAAAAATTTTTAAAAAAGAATGCTGTGTTCTTGTCTGCAGGTGATCTGAGTATATCCATTTTCTCACCCCTAGAGTGGAAAGTTTCCTCAACTGTAATTTTTTATACTGAATTGTGTAAGCTGATCCAGTTGAGATGTCTGTGGTGTTGGCTACTGTTTCTGCTGTTAATTGTCATCCCTCTTCTATTAGGGCATGGACAAGATTAATTTTTCCTCACAAGTTGATGTGGATGGTCTGCTGCTGTAGGCTTTGTCTTCAACATCGTGTCATCCCTTCTTCAAACAAGTTATTCATTTGTAAACTGCTGATTTCTTTGGGGGCATTGTCTCCATGAACTTTTCATAAAGCATCAATGATTTCATCATTCTTCCACCCAATCTTCACCATAAATTTGATATTTGTTCTTGCTTCAATTTTAGCAGAATTCATGCTGCTCTAGGGGCTCTTTTCCAACTGGTGTCTTATCCTTCCTGGGGCCTCAAACTAGATCTTACTTAAACATATTATAACAAGTTAGTATGAGTTTATTTTGGTGCAAAAAAATTTTGTATTCCATGCATAGGTTTTTAGTAATGCACATTTTCCATGAACTTTTTGAAGACTCCTCATACATAGGAGGAAAATAATGAAGTAAGGCACGTATGCAG
>NW_007726406.1:505781-520429 GCF_000696425.1 Galeopterus variegatus | reverse complement strand
TGGATAACCTTTACCAGTGTGAGAAGTTTCCTTCTATTCCAAGTTTATTGAGTGTTTTTATTATGAAAGGTGTTGGATTTTACAAATGTTTTTTCTTCATTTATTGAGATGATCATGTGGTTTTGATCTTTAATCTATCATTATAGTGTAATTTACATTGGTCTTCACTTGTGGAATCAACGTGTTATTCCTGAGATAAATCGCAAGCATGGTATATAATCCTTTTTGTTACTTGCTGGATTTGATTTTCTAATATTTTGTTGAGAGTTTTTGTATCTAAATTCATAAGGGATATTGGTCTTTTTTTTTTTTTCCTTGAGATGTTTTTGTCTGGTTTTGCTATCAAGGTGATACTGGCCTACTATTATGAGATGGGAAGTGTCCTCTTCTGTTCTTGAGTTTGTGAAGGATTGGTGTTCATTTTTTTTCTCTAACACTTGGTGTAATTCTCCAGTGAAATCATCTGGTCCTTGGCATGTGCATGTGTGCGAGAGAGAGTTTTTTGATTACTAATTCAGTCTCTTTACTTGTTATAGCTGTATTCAGATTTTTTTCAAGTCAGTTTCTGTAGTTTGTATCTTTCTAGAAATTTGTTCATTTCATCTAGGTTACTTAATTTGTTGGCATAAAATTATTCATAGTATTCCTTTGTAATCCTTTCTATTTATGAAAGGTTGGTATTGATATCTCCTCTTTCATTCCCGATTTTGCAATTTTAATCTTCTTTCTTATTTTCTTGATCAGTCTAGCTAAAGTTTAGCATAAAATTATTCATAGTATTCCTTTGTAATCCTTTCTATTTATGAAAGGTTGGTATTGATGTCTCCTCTTTCATTCCCGATTTTGCAATTTTAATCTTCTTTCTTATTTTCTTGATCAGTCTAGCTAAAGTTTGTTAGTTTTGTTGATCTTTTTAAAATACCTACTTTTGGTTTCATTGATTTTTCTCTATTCTTTTCCATTCTCTATTTCATTTTCTTAAAGTTCCTTCTTATATACCAGCAATTTCTAAAGTGTGGTTTGGAGGCCCCAAGGGGTTGTTAAGCCTCCTTCAAGGGGTCCTCGAAGTGAATACTGTATTCATAATAACGTCAAGACATCACTTACCTTACACATTCTGATTTTCTCAGAAGTGTGAATTGGAATTTTCCAGAGGTTTTATGATATATGAAATTGTGACAGATTGCAGGCAGAAACAGATATGAGAATCCAGCTGGCTTTTATTAAGTCAGACAGTAAAGAGTTTGCAAAAATGTAAAATAATGCCATTCTTTTCACTTTTTTGTTTGTTTGTTTGTTTTGGAAAACATAGTTATTTCTTATTTAAAAATGCTGTTTATAATCTAGCTACGTCTTGCTATTTTAAAATGAATTATTAAGTGTTTTTATAATTTTCAGTTTAAATTTCTAGTCGTATTAAAATATGTAATTCACAAGAGGCCTTTGAGTGAAAAGTTTTAAAGCTGCTATTATATATTATCTTATCAAATCTTTAAAACAACCCTGTGGGCTAGGTATTTCTTTTTATAACTAAAAAAAATAGAAGGGCTAAATAGTTCATTCAGAATTTTAGAGGTAGGAGCCAGGATTTAAAACCAAATTTTCCAGAATTTATGCACTTTCTACTGAATAGCTCATTAATCAAGTTTTCTTCCTTTTCTGTACCATTTCCTACTCTGATTTCTTAGGATTTAGAACAAACCAGTTAGGGAGTCTTTGAGATGAATGCATCTTCTTGGCCTTGTGTAGTGAAAGGTTGGGCTCCGTGTGGTCTTCCATAGAGTGACGACTCTGTGTTTCCTCCACAGTGCGATGTGTCATGGCGATGCTGAGGAAGAGGGTCAGGGACGAGAAGACCAATGTCAGAAAGTCTGCGCTGCAGGTGCCTGTCTTCCCTGCACGTTTCTTAATGTGCTGCCTTTGTAAGCACTGAAAACTTGGAAATGCAAGGGAGTATTTCTAAAACCCCGCAGGCCGTATTCATTACTTAAATTGCTTTTTACTTAACTGTTGATCCTGATCCTGTTATATATAAATTGAATAAATGAACTGAAAGATTATCTGTTTTTAAGCTTTCCTACCAGTTTGCTGGCTCTTTAAAAATCACAAATTTATATCCTTAATTTCTTTTGTTTAGAATAGGGATTTCTTAACCTGAGGACCATGGGTGGATTTCAATAGGTTCATGAAATTGTTTGTAAATATTTGTTTTTATAAAACGTTTATCAAATTTTCTCTGGAGAGAAGCCTTAGCTTTCATCAGATTCTAAAAGGTGGGATGTTGCGGGGAGGAGGGATAGATCCATGATGCCAAAAAATGTTGAGAACCACAAACTTAAAGTATTATCTGCCCACAGTTTGGGTTTCTGTGTTTATGCTATGCAGTCATCACTTCGTGTCACATATCTGCCTTCTAGGTGTTAGTGAGTATTTTGAAACACTGTGACATCTCCGGAATGAAGGAAGACCTATCAATTCTGCAGGACCAGTGTCGAGACCCTGCAGTATCCGTCCGGAAGCAGGCCCTACAATCCCTTACTGAACTACTTTTGGTGAGAGGCAAGGCATTACGTATCGAATGAATGGTATTTTACATTAAAAGTAATTTGGCATAATAATTACCGTTGACCATCGGAAACTCTACCAAGTCCATAGGACTGTACAAGAAGAAAAGAAGTAGTATCTTTCAATTACTTATGATAGGCTATGCTTCTTAGGAACTGACGCTAGAGAATACTAATTGTTAGCTTTTTGTTGACTTCAACTTAAAGCTCACATAGAAAAATAAATTTTAAAATTAATTTGGTTAAGCTAGAGGCCTAGACTAATATTTGTCAATTAAGACATATACTGTATAGATGATATTGCCAGAAAAGCAGATCTACTAATTCTATATATAGTTTACTTCTGCCAACTAATTTGTTACACTTTCCTCTGTGTAACCGAGATGGAAAAAAGAGAGAAAGAATTTACTCAAAGTACCATCAATGAGGCCTGGAGGGCCTGCCCCCCATCAGGGGAGCAGCCCCAATTCAAAATCAGCCTTTCTTTTTATTGACAAGACAAGGAAGTTTCACAAGAAAAATCAGTTGATTCAGTCATTAAGGAAGGACATAAAAACAGGCAGTGTAAAACTTGTAAGAGCAGTAGGTTAGCAATGTGACATTCCAGAATGTAATTTGTAAAAAGCTAGGTTAATTTACCAACAACCAGCTTGTCCTTAGTAAACATTTTCTCTTCCACATACTTCCTACAGCAGTTTCCTTAGCATATTTAAACAGCATTTAAGCAGTTTCCTTAACATATCTTAAGAACAATCAGTAGGTTAAATAGTCAATAGTCATTCAAGCCAGAATCAAACCAGCAACCTAAAACAGTCAAAGTACAGAATCCCATCCCTAAACAGTGATTAGAATTGATTAGATGGCTTTTGCCAAACTTATCTGTGGACTTTTGTCTCCTACTCAAGAGCCTTTTGGCTCATTCATGCATTACCTAAAAATCCTATTCTNAAAGGACATAAAAACAGGCAGTATAAAACTTGTAAGAGCAGTAGGTTAGCAATGTGACATTCTAGAATGTAATTTGTAAAAAGCTAGGTTAATTCACCAACAACCAGCTTGTCCTTAGTAAACATTTTCTCTTCCACATACTTCCTACAGCAGTTTCCTTAGCATATTTAAACAGCATTTAAGCAGTTTCCTTAACATATCTTAAGAACAATCAGTAGGTTAAATAGTCAATAGTCATTCAAGCCAGAATCAAACCAGCAACCTAAAACAGTCAAAGTACAGAATCCCATCCCTAAACAGTGATTAGAATTGATTAGATGGCTTTTGCCAAACTTATCTGTGGACTTTTGTCTCCTACTCAAGAGCCTTTTGGCTCATTCATGCATTACCTAAAAATCCTATTCTAAGACCTAAGGAGAATCAAGATTTCTAACCCACTACACTAATTGATTATAGAAGAATTTTAAAAGCATGTTTATTTCTTTATTTCATAATAGAAGGCATCAAGAAATGCATATTTTGTCTTTTCCTGTCAGCATCCATTCTAAGGGCTCCTGGGGATAAGTATTATTTGCTTTTGATTTTGAATGACCAAAAAAATGCTGATTTACTACTGCTAATAAAATGATGACTTTACTGTGTAAGTTCAGAATTTCAGTATGTACTGGTTTACAGTAAGCTGGAAGTTGAACTTTTTTTTGCATATATTTTGAACGTTGACTTTTTTTCCATTATGGTCTACTTGGAAAAGTGATTATTTTTGTCATGTCTCTCAAAACATTGATCACAACTTCACTGACTTATATTTAGACTTCTTTTTTTTTTTTTAATTTTATTTTTTATTATACACCCATGTGGGGTACAATGTTGATTTTCAGTAATTGTGTAGAATGTGTTGGTTAGATCAGTATAGTTAGCTTATTCATCATTACAATACGCAATCATTCTTTGTGTCCATTGATCAATTCCTCATTAGCCCCCCTCCCCCTCCCTTCCTCTTTTCCACCTCTAGTTTTCTAAAAGTTCAACATATTACTGTGATTGTTGTTTCTTTCTCTCTCTCTTTATTGTTCATTCGTTTATTTATGGATTCATTCCCAGTATGACTTCTAATAGGAACAGACCTTCTGATGTCAAAATTTTTTAATTCTAAGGCCCAACCTAGATGTGTTCAGATCCAAAAAGCCTGGCTGACAGGGGTCATCCCCATCGTGATGGACTGTGAGAGCACCGTACAGGAGAAGGCCTTGGAGTGCCTGGACCAGCTCCTGCTGCAGAACATTAAGCATCACAGCAAATTTCACAGTGGGGACGACAGCCAGGTGCTTGCGTGGGATCTTCTTGCTCTTCTTACCACAGAAAGCCAGGAACTGAGGTTTGTTAGCTACATGACTTTTGTTCCTTGTAGAAAGCCAGAAGGCTTTTTGTTAGTAAATTTCTCCACTGATCATGAAAAATCAGCTTTCCAAATTACTTAGTGTATGTGAGGACTCAATCTTGGTTTTGTTTCTTGACCTACTTCACATGTCTTCGTGTTTTTGTAGTGACTATTTTTGTGACACCTTTTTGATCACTTCCTTGCTTCCCTCTGAGTGCTCTTCAGTTTTAGATTAGGAGTAAAAAACTACCCAATACTAGTTATTATGAAAGGTAACTTCCTAGTTCTTATAAGCTAAACTTTTTCTAGTGTTTTATTGGATTGGTGTACTTAATAAACTGCAATACTTTTTTTTTCCGTTCAATAATATTTATTGAGCATACACTGTGTAAAGTGAATATTGTAGTAAGAGTTTCGACCTGTGATAGAGGAATTATCATACAATAGAAAGACTAATAGATTTAGTATCTGTGGCCTTGGCAAATCACTTCCTCTCTCTGGGCCTAAGTTTCCTCACTTTTAAGAGCAGCCAGTTGGATTACATGATCTCTTAAGGTCCCTTTTGGTATTAACACTTTATTACTGAAAATGTATTCACTCAGTAAATATTTTCTGAGTACCAACTATATGCTTTACTGAGAATCCTAGAAAGGAGGGATTTAGCCAGCAATAGAATCAGCTGTTTTTTCACTTTTTGTAGGCTTACGTCATTGTGCACACCCAACATATTAAAACTTCATGGTAATGTAATGAAACGTAGTGACATTCTTCACAAAAAAGCAGGAGAGACCACTGTAGATCATGAGAAGCTGTTGGGAGGTTTATTTCATGTCTTTTCTTTTTTAAACTTTTATATTGAAGTATAGCATGTGTAGAAAAGTATACAAACCCTGAGGTCAATAAATATCACAAAGAAAATGTACCTATGTAACCAGCACCCAGGTCGAGAAATAGAACACTGCAAGGCCCCAAAAATACCCTCACACCCTTCCCATCAGTAATCTTCCCACCTCCTCTGACATAATTGCTTCTTTGATTTTAACACCATGTATTGGGCCCGCCCGGTGGCGCACTGAATAGTGCGCCGCTTGGGAAGCGCGGCGGCGCTCCCACCGAGGGTTCGGATCCCACATACAGACCGGTTCCCGCTCACTGGCTGAGCGAGGCGCGGGAACAACACTGAGGGTTGCGATCCGTTGCCGGACACGGAAAAAGACAAAAGACAAAAAAAAAAACACCATGTATTACTTTTCTGCATCCTTGACCTTTGTTTAACTGGAATTCTTCCGCATATCTGGCTTCTTTTACTCAACGTAATGTAAGATTCGTTTGAGGTCATTGTGTGTATAGCTGCAACGCATTCATTTTCATTTCTGTACATACATGCACACATAGATAATATGTATGTAGATGACATCTATGACTAAACCACAATTTATTTATCCATTCTACTCTTGAGAGATAATTGGGTTGCTTCTAGTTTTTTTCTCCCCCCAATGGCACTTAGTTTTTGTTTTTGTTTTCCCAGTGGCTGGCTGATGTGGCTTCCAGGTTTTCATTATGATGTATAATGCTGCTATAAATATTCCTATACATATCTTTTGGTACACATGTGTACACACATCTGTTGGGTATATACCTAGGAACAGTATTGTTGAGTATGTTTTTATTCACCTTTAGTGGACACTGCTAGACAGTTTTCCAGAGCAGTTGCAGCAATTTACACTTTGAACAGCAGAATTCCAATTGCTCCATATTTTGGCCCACATTTTGTATTGTCAGTCTTTTTCTATTTAGCCATTTTGGCGAACAAATAGTGATATTTTATTGTGGCTTTAATTTACATTGCCATGTTGGTTAATGATATTGAGCCTTTTTTCTTATGTGGATTAGCATTTAGATACGTTTGTGAATTACCTATTCTGGTCTCTTGTCCTGTTTTTATCAGGCTGTCACTCTTGCTTGCTCATCTGTTGTTATATGTGTTGCACATACCTCTTCTCACTGTGTGGTTTGCCTTTTTACTGTTAATGGTGTCCTTTGATGAGTTTAGTTTGTCAGTGGTTTTCTTAATGTATTTTTGAAGAAATCTTTTCCTGCCACAGGGTCATATAGATGTTCTCCTATATAATCTCCTAGACGTCTGGTGGTTTTTTGTTTGTTTGTTTGTTTTGGTTTTCTTCCCTTTACACTTTAGGTCTTTAACTTATCTGCCATTGATTTTTCTGTACTTTATCAAGTAGGGACAAGATTGATGATTTTCTAAATAGAGATCCAATCAATCTAAAATTATTAATTGAAAAGACCATCATTTATTCACTAGTTTGCAGTGCCATCTTTATGACAGGTCAGGCGTTCATAACTCTAGTTCAGAGTTCTCTGTTCTGTTTCATTCCATTAGCATATTTGTTCCTCTTTGTGTCAGTAACAGCTGTTTTAATTATTGTGGCATTATGAGTTCTTATGCTCTTCTACCCTATCTGGGTACAGTTCTTCAATATTGTCATATTTATTCTTAGCCTTCTTTATTTGTGTGTAATTCACTGTTAAATTCATTTATCGACTTATTATCACTGCATTTCTCATTTATAGAATTTTCATTTTCTTCTTTGTTATACAGATTGAGTATCCCTGATCTGAAATGCTTGGGACCAGAAATGTTTTGGATTTCGGATTTTTTCAGATTTTGGAGTATTTGCAGAATACATACCAGTTGAACATCTCTAATCAGAAAATATGAAATCTAAAATGGTGTAATGAGTATTTCTTTTGAGCATCATGTCAGTGCTCAAAAAGTTTTGGATTTTGGAACATTTCTGATTTTTGGATTTTTGGATTGGGGAGCTCAATCTGTCATTTCCAGTTCTCTTCTGAAATTATCTATCTTGATTGTTGTTTCCATGATTAACATGTTCATGGTTGCTTTAAAGTCTGTGTGTCTGATAACTCCACAGACCCAGTGGCTCTGTTTCTCCTCGTTTTGGGTAATGTTGTCTTGTCTTTTTCTATGCCATTGCACGCCAGAAAAATTGTGGAGATAATATAAAGTTCTGGGTAGAGTCTTCTAGAGAGGATTTATATTTGCAGCTGACAGGTAGTTAGGTTAGGGGCACTTCTACAGCACATCACTTTAATCCAGTCAAGGACAGAGAAAATGTGAAACTGGGCAGCAGTGATTGTGTGGGCACTCATGCTTTTAGAGTATAGAACCCAAGCCCACTGCCAGAGTATTAACCAGGCCTACCTTTTATGGCAGGCCCTGAACTCCATTTTTTGTGCTTTGAACCACATGAGTATAGCTAACCCTCTGTTTAGCCACCTCTGTCCATATTGGCAAATATTTAAGGAGGAAAAAGTGGCCCAAAACTCATGTGTTAACATATTTTCTGAAATTGCTCTTGGCTTCTGGTGAATTTCATGGCAACAGACAAAGAAACAAAGAAATATGGGCTTATTTTGAAACCTGGAGTTGGGTTGTGGTTGCAACTGCCCAGGGAGGTTGTAAAATGAAAAGAAAAGATGGAAATTTAGAAGAGGAAATTTGAGGAAGATATACATTTAAGAGTTTGACAGGGGAAATTAGCCCTGCCGAAAAGACTTAAAAGGTGTTAAGACGCAGAGGAACAACTATGAGAAAATGATTCAAGTGGAAACAAGGAAGAATCTCAAGCAAAATGAATAGTCAATAATTCTGAATGTCTCAGGCATGTTACAAATAAAATTTGTCTCAAACAAGTCATTTCAAGTTAGCATTTCACACCCAACTAAATTATTATTCCTTATACTAGTGAAATGAAGTCACATTAAGATAAACAAAAAACTGAGGGTATATATCAGCAATAGCCCTTCACTAATGGACCTTCTATAAGGGATATACTTCATGAGGAAGGAAAGAGAATTTAGAAGGAAGGAATAGAATACAAGAAGAAACGTTTGCTAAGAAATACGTTAAATAAGTCTAAAATAATCATAGACATTAAAATCAGTAACAGCTGGTCTGACAAAGGGCAAAGTGAAAGGAAAAAAAATCAGTAACAGCAATGATAATGATGACGACTAATTGGGATGATTGCAAGCAAGGTGAAATTAAAATATAAAAATTATGTAAGATGAGCTGAAGTGCCCATCAGAGTGAGTGTGCAGTTTTGCATCTTCTTGCATTTCTAGCATTGTATGAGGAGACTAGCAATGTGATTAATATTAGACGCAAGACTGCAAGCAGCCAGGAATGACTGTGATGTAGCTTCTCAGCCAGGAGAGCAAAACTCATGCATTGCAGAAAACTCAATAAGAGAAGATAGAATAGAGAAGTGGGGTAAGAAAAAAAAGGGAAAGAAACAAGCAGAAAATAAAACACAAGGTAAATAAAAATCACCAAATAGATGTATAAATTAATCCAATTAAAGTCAGTAATCTCAATAAATGTCAGTAGCTGAAATTTAACAGTTAATAGATAAAACCTTTCGATACAAAAATCAAAATCCAATCATGCTGTTTATAAGAGCCACATCTAAAATAAAATGATCAGAAATATTGAAAGTAAACCTAGGAAAAAGATTACTAGGGAAATAATACAAAAAGAAGCTGTATCAATTTTATGTAAAACAGAATTTAAGGGAAAAAAATAAGAATCAGTTATAAAGAAAGTTACAAATAATGATAAAAGGAATCACACCAGGAAAAGATGTATGTCCCTAAGGACATATATAAAAACCACATGCCCAGCAGTTAGAAACGTATGTCTGAGCTTGTGTAAACTGGTTGTAAAAATTGATCGTGTTCTGTTTCCTAGTGTCAGTGTTAACAAATCTCAACAAATCTGTATTATCAGATAATGTTCTCAGAGCATGATGCAGTTAAGTAGTTGTGGGAAAGCCCAAAAAAGAACATTTGAAGAATAAAAAAAAAATACTTCTAAATAACTCCAAGGTCAGAGACCAATGAATTGAAAGGTTTTTGTAACTGAATACATACCAAAACTCGTAGAATGCATCTAATGTTGTACTTAGATGGAAATGAGTAATGTTCAATGTGTATCAGAACAGTAAAAGAACTAAAAATTAATGAGCTAAATGCTCAATTTAAGAAGTTAGAAAAAGTAACTGAGTGGACTTGAAGAAAAGAAAAACTAAAATTAAGACCAGATATTAATAAACTGGGAAAGAAGAAAAACTGTCTTCAAGAAGCCTAATGGAAAAGGCAAACTTTTGCCAAAATTTGCCAAGAAAAAAGAGAAAGCACAAATAAACAATATTAATGGTAAATGGGTGGTACAACTACAAACATGTTACAGGCCTGTAAAATTTTCAGAATTTTTTTTTTTTTTTTTTTTTGAAAAAAGGCGTAGTTCTATATAGATATTTATTTATCTGAAGTTACAAGTCAGTAGGTTTTTTTGATACTTTAATAATTTATTTTTTATCATTATTACCTCAAACATTTACCATTTTTTTGTGTTTGGGAATTAAAGTATACAATAAATTGTTGTTTATTATAGTCACCCTATAGTGCTATAGAACACTAGATCTTATTTCTCTTTATCTAGCTGTAATTTTGTTATCCGTTAACCAACCTCTCACTGCTCCCCTTCCCCTCTTCTTCCTAACCTGTGGTGACCACAATTCTACCCTGACTTATGTGCAATCAACTTTCTTAGTTTCCACATACAAGTAGGAATGAAAACATGTAGTATTTCTCTTTCCATTCCTGGCTGGCTTACTTCACTTTACATAATGTCCTTCAAGGTGATTTGTGTTGCTGCAAATAACAGAATTTAATTCTTTTTTATGGCTGAATAGTATTCCCTTGTGTATATATACCACATTTTCTTTATCTAGTCATCTGTTGGTGGACACTTGGGTTGATTTCACCCAGTTAGGTTGTAGAAAAGAGAAAAAGGACTAAGAATAGAGCTTTTCAAAATCACCAGTTAAAGCGATTATAAGAAAAATAGAGATTAGTGAAGGGAAATGAGATCCCACAGGTAGACCAGAGTCTAAGAGCAAAGGCAGTGGTCCGTAACCCATAGAGGCCATTTAAAATGGTGACTGAGGAGTGGCAGTTGGTTTTGATGTTAGGATAGAGGTTGGCAGTGCTGTTCAAAAGCACAGGTTAGTGTTTGTTGAATCTCATTCTGACTAAATGAACAACGGGGCTGATTGAGGGTGGGTGGAGGCTTGCTGGAGATTTCTCAATTGACCTGGAGGTGTGAGTTGTCAGAGAAGAGCCACATTTGAGATTTCAAAAATGGAAGTTCAGAGAATTTTTTCCCTATTCTGTTGGCTTCATATAGTAAATGTCACTCAATGTTTTGTGTGATTCTTTTTTAATAAATTTAAAAATATTTGTTGATTTCCTGTATCTTGTGGTGTTTAGACATAAGTCAGATATAAATCATGTTGTGAGCTAACTACATTAAAACTCTTAACATTTATGATGAGGTTTGTAATCCATGGCTAATTTATTAATAAAACCATTCATTTATATGCACATGCTTGTTGTGGTGTGTGGATGTGTTTATTTTGTTATAGCTGCCTTGTTTTGCATGCTTTGAGAATTTGCTTTTTTAAAAAATTTAATGAGAAAATCTTATTAATCTGTGTGTGTGTGTTTTCACAGCAGTCTAAGAAAAATTAATTGGGGAAAGAAGTGTATTTTTCTCTTCACTTGAATATATAATATATCACTGTCTCATGAGTTATATTATCTCATTCAGTGCTATGGGAAGAAGTAAAATTGTTTAAAAACAGTAGCGACATAACACAAACACTTTAGTACATCAGGAGCATTTTTGTTTTATTTTAAGAAGGTTTGAAATATCTGTTTCTGAGTGGTGTTATGTAGTAGGTTATCGCAAAGTTTAGCTTGTTTAATATCACCATATTTAAATGCTAGAATGTCATTACCCTCCAATCCTTCCATTGAAAAAAGGACAATGTTTCTATTTTTTTGTCACTATAACCCTATAACATCTGAATGCATCTGTTTTTGGTAACCTTTCCCATATGTTTGTGTAGAAATTTTGGAGGGAATGAGAATAAGGAGGGTCTCAAACGAGTTACACAAAATTTTATTTTTTGCTTTAAAAAACATTTTATGAGGGGAAAAGTAAATACAACTTATTCTCTAATAAAATTAAAAAGCTGTCTAGTTTGGTATCAGATATGCCCCTGGCCAGGAGCCTCTGCATGGATGTTTTATGTGCAGAGAAATCCTAGAGCAACAGAAATGGGTGCCTTTCCAGTGGGGGGCTGATCTGAACAGTTACATATATGTATACTTACAATTCTGCTTTCCCATCTTTTTTCCAGCCGCTATTTGAACAAGGCATTTCGTATCTGGTCCATGAAAGATAAGTTCTCTTCCGCTTTCATAAACAATATGATATCTCACACTGGCACGGAACATTCTGCCCCCGCCTGGATGCTGCTCTCCAAGGTTGCCTACTCATCACCCAGGCTGGACTACACCAAAATAATAGAGTCCTGGGAAAAAATCAGCAGGTCTGCATGCTTATAATTTAGCCACTGATGGACACCAAAGATTCTTGGGAACAAGCCTGTCTTAAGGAAGTGGGTTATTTCATAGTTATTTGTGTAGAGATCTTTTCTTTAAGCTCTAGCATAAAAACAAACATAAAAAATAAGAATCACTTTTAACTGTCAGTTTACCCTTTGTCCAAGTACACTGAGTGCTTTAATGTTCCTTCGGCTTGATTCCTAAGCCATGCTGCCTATCCTTCCCCCTCCAGTGTTAGTAATTCAGAAGAAAAGGCATTTTGCTGGCAGCAAGATTTAATTTGGCTTTATCTTGGTATTTCTTCTGCCCTTTCTCTAGTCAACAGAATCCCAATTCAAACACCTTAGGACATATTCTGTGTGTTATTGGGCTTATTGCAAAGCATCTTCCTAAGAGCACCCGGGACAAGGTGACTGGTGAGTGTCTTAGAGAATCCTTCTTAAAAAGGTGTTGCTGTTCACTTACGTCTTTTATATTCATACATATATTATAAGCTGTTAAACTTCAAGGGTTTCGACTTCCTTCTTAGATGTTGTCAGGGGTAAGCTGAATGGATTTCAGTGGTCTCTGGAGCTGATCAGTTCAGCTGTTGATACTTTGCAAAGCCTTTGTAAATCATCTGCAGAGACACCGGTGGAGGAACAGGTATGGCCACCAACTCTTCTTGGTGTTTTCTAACTTTCTGTACTTAGGCTCGTTACTCTGTTTTGAAGTTTTGAGGAGTGTGCTCTATCAATAGAAGACCTGTGAGGATGTGTAGTCCCCAGCAGCAACACTTATGTGACTAGCAGTTAACATGCCCCAAGAAGATTCAGGTGCTGAAGACATAGGGTTCCCGTAGGTAGTCACCACCTCGGTTCCAGGTGCAAGTGTCTGAGTAAGGTGCGCCTGTTGATTGACATTCATTTCCCCATGAGACCTCTACAAGGTTATCTTTTGATAAGTTGTAGACTAGGTGCTTGTGATACCTCAGATATCCTTCACTTCCACCTTCATTGCAAGAACATTTAATAGATAATTTTTCAAATAATCAGGAAGTTTACTTCAAACCAGATCTTTCCATAACACTGGAAAATGCCTGTTACTGTGAGGTTACAGTACTCAAATATCTCTTCCTGGTGTCATGTCTTGTTGCCCACAGCCTACAGCTAATGTTTTTATACAGATGCATAAGCACAAACTGACCCTGCACGGTGCAGTGGCAACAGCTTACTAATGGCAGAGCTAGGTCTAGAGCTGAGGACAGTGATCGCTTCCCAGTGTTCTTCTCACCAGCATTGGCTGGAAGAAGTGTCTGCACATGGGCCATCGGAGCCAGAAGTCACTTGCTGCTTGCTAATGGCCCACAGTCAATAGATCAGAAGGCTATAGTTATCAGAACCTGTGAGAAGACAGAATTGTCTTCAAATTTAGAAACAGAGCTAGAAGAGGGGTAGAACTTACTACTCTGTTACAAAAATGGCCGAGGTTTTAGCTCTGCTGACACCACTTCCCCTGGTGGTAGGCAGTGGAATAGGGCCTTGAGATTTTCTGGAATTAGGATATTTTAAATCCATATGACCCATTGTATCCCCTAAACACATGTCTATTTTTATTTTGTCTATAAATGAACATTATGTGCTTTACTGAGAACAACAAATTACCCAAAGAATAGGTGATCAAGACATAGCTTGACAGCAGTATGTGTGAAAATAAGGGCTCTGGGCATTTCTCTTACCTATAAACTTGCTATGAGTTAGTAGTGGACCGATCTGGACCAATGGGTGGAAATTACAAGGAGACAAATTTTGGCCAACTGCAGAAAGTACTTACTGAGGTCTGCCTAAAATGGAGGGGCTTGCCTCAGAACACATTCCTAGCCATAGGAAGTGTTCACGAGAAGCTGGACAACAGCTTGACATGCACATGGAGAGAATTTCAGGACTGGATGGTCTCGATGGCCTTCCCAGATTCTGTGATCTTAAAGTTATTAGACCACCGTCATTCTAGCCTTGAGGTCTCACACAAGTTGGCCTTTGCCTCCTCATCAGGATAAAGTATACGGATTTCAGAAGCTCTCTTGATCAACGTTGTAGTCCAGGTTGTACAATCTATCAAAATCTTATATTAGACCACCGTCATTCTAGCCTTGAGGTCTCACACAAGTTGGCCTTTGCCTCCTCATCAGGATAAAGTATATGGATTTCAGAAGCTCTCTTGATCAACGTTGTAGTCCAGGTTGTACAATCTATCAAAATCTT
>NW_007726406.1:498943-505479 GCF_000696425.1 Galeopterus variegatus | reverse complement strand
GGATTTCAGAAGCTCTCTTGATCAACGTTGTAGTCCAGGTTGTACAATCTATCAAAATCTTAAGTGCAGTAGTTCTTTTAAAAGTAATAAAGACAATAGTTTTGAAACCTTTTAGGCTAAGTCAGATTGAAAAACATTTCGCTCATAATGATAGTTTCCCAACAGTTTGGCAAACCTTGATTGGTACCAAGTTGTGGTAACACTGCAAAGCACTGGATGATTGTTTGTTAAGACGGTCCCTTCCCAAGGCACCTATAGAGTAGTGGGGAAATGTGTACACAGATAGATAATTCCAATAATACGAAAATAAAAGTATGCATATGGTAACATGGACATTCTGAGGTGGGAGCATTTAGCTCAACCTAGGTATTTTAGAACTGGCCTCCTAGAGAAAATGAAATCCAAGAGTTCTAGAATGTGGTGGGGAGCTCTCTGCCTTGGCATAGAGGAGCAGTTAGACGTGCACTAGAGATGACTTCTTGAAGCTATTGTAACCAGTAAGAGACACTGGAAACTTGTTTATAGTGAATAATTTCAGAAGAATAATTTCAGGAGATTTTTAATCACAGTAGTGATTAATTTACCATCTGCATAAGCCAAAACAACTGCAACTTTTTTCTATGTTGTTGGAGGAACACTGCTATTATAGATCTCTTGTAAATTAGGACGCTAGATCATCCTAAATATTTGCCGTTTGCTCTTACAGGGCAAATATAGAAAGAAAGATGATATATACACTGTTCTTTATAAATTCCACTTGGCCAGTTCTCCTGGCCGGATTGCTAAAAGTGTGTCATTGTGATTTTGACCATATTGTGGGAAAGAGAAAAGATACAAATGCAGATGGCAAGGGCTTTTCATGCCTTATGGTTTATCTACTGGAAGATCATAGAGTTTCTTCTGAGAACATTGTGTTTTATGAGTGATCCGGGAGATGTGTGGGACCCTTCAGAGATGGCCTTTGACTTGCCGCAGGAATTACTGAAGCAGGTATGTGGGGATGTGCTGTCCACCTGTGAGCACCACCTCTCCAACATCATTCTGAAGGAGGACGGAGCAGGGAATATGGATGAAGGCCTGTTGGTATGCAATTGCTTTTCTTAGCCATTCTTTTCTCTTCCTTTTTATATCAGCAGGATCTTTTCACAATGATTTTGCAATGTGCAGGAGGACGGAGCAGGGAATATGGATGAAGGCCTGTTGGTATGCAATTGCTTTTCTTAGCCATCCTTTTCTCTTCCTTTTTATATCAGCAGGATCTTTTCACAATGATTTTGCAATGTGCACTTCAAATGCTATTAACCAGAAAAGGGCTCTTCTAGCCTAGAGCTTGTTACTCTCTTTTTAGAAGAATTTTTTATTGATTATCTATTCAGTTTTTCTTACGTACATACTATCTGGGGGAAAACTTGATGGGATAACCTTCATCCAGTTAGATCTTATAAGAAACGTGATTCCAACAGGGAAAACATTATACGTCTTGTAAGCTTGGTAGAGTTAGGCTTAGAAATAATAAGGTAAGAAAATAATGAAGTAAGTTTTTTAGTTTTTTCTTTGTTTCTTTGGTTTGTTTGATTTAAAAAAAAATTGTATCGTGTCTTTTGAACTGTTTGAACATGAGACTATAGAACTAGGGAATAGTGCTGAGCAATTGTAAAGTAATATCTAAAGTAAAATGAAAGATTTACAATTAAAACACAAATGACCTTGGAGCAGCAAGATCACGTCATGGCACCCTGCTTTAGAAAGCACTCCAGTGCAAATGGCTCCAGTAGCCAGCCAGTTGATTTCAGTGGCTGACTGTTGACAAAGTGTTATGGTAATTCTGACACTGTCCACAAAGGAAATGATGAGTTGCTTTTTTATGCCCTTTAGTACAGGCCATCATTTAACGAAAACTGGACATTTTTCTCATCTATTTAAATTAGTAGAGTACCTCTTTTTTGTTTTGAGTTCCTGTCTTGCCAGCTTCGCTCTTGTAGTTCCTAGTGATCACAGACCAAGTTTAGATTTGTTAAAAGATAAGACCGTTGTGCCTGAGGCACTATTGTGCATGTGTTCAGTAATAAGATTATCATTATGGGAATCTGGACTTGCTAGGGAAGAGGGTCATAATATGTAGCATGGACTTGGCCCAGGGTTTCTAGAGGGTCTTGCTCTTCTAATTTGTCTGGGCAAAATCACTGCCCATACTTAGATTTTTTTTCAACTTTTAAATATGTCACCAAAATCTACTCTTCAGTCAAAATATGTATGGAGAAGTTTTGCCCTACACATATTGTTTAATTCAGGCCTCTTTAAATAGTATTTAAGTATTTCTTAAATCCATTAAGAGAGAGTATGTTCAAGATTTTTTAAACCTACATATATTTATTATTGGCTTTCTTACCCTAGAATAAGCTTTTTTTCTGACATTTTACTATTATCACCCCTCCATTTTGGGGGTAAAGAAAAAAGAAGTGTTATTTAACTGGTACCCTGAATGCCATTCATAAACATACGAGAGTGGAAGCTGTGAGGAAGACATACTTGTGTATATTTTAGGTAGGAGTCTAAATAGTAAACTAATCTGGAAGACAATTTGGTAATATGTTTTAAAATATAAAATGTGTTTATGTACTTTTTAATCCTGATTTCAATTCTAAGGAAACAGAACAGTGTCCAAGGTACAAAGGCATTCACCAGAGCCAATGTAAACAGTAGCAAAGGATTAGAAACAACATAGATGTTCCTTAATAGTGGACTAGTGAAATAAATTATGATGACATCCATAGTTTTTAAATGGCATTCTAATGTAGTCATTAAATGTATTTGTTATATATATTGACATGAAAGGATGCCTAATATTCAAAGTAATAACTGAAAACTTCAAAATAGCATGATTGGAAAGTATATGAGGAAAGCAAACATAAAGCCATGTGGTTATAGAAATACCATGAAAAGAAAGTTATACACAGAAACAGTCATGATATCTTTGGGTGGTGGGATTATAGGTAGACAGTTCTATTTCCCAGTTTACCCCAAATAGTCCTGATTTACACGAGTTACCACAGTATACCTATTAATAGCATTAATAGTATACCTATTAAAAACCTTCTTTTACTTGCAGAAGTGTCTAGTTTTAGATGATAAAATTATGTGGTCACGCTAATTTTAGATAAGTTTCATTAAGTAGTGACTAAATATTTACAATGACCATGAATTTTTATGAAACAAAAAATAGTAAAGTTTTTTCATTTGGAGGACAAAAAAGGTACTCTATTAACGTGTCCTTAATCTAGCTAGTTTTGCTTTTGCCCTGTTTTTACTGCAAAACCAATCTCTTTGTAGGTGAAGTACATTTTTACCTTAGGAGATATAGCCCAGCTGTGTCCAGCCAGAGTGGATAAGCGCATCTTCCTTCTGATTCAGTCTATCCTGGCTGCTTCTGCTGATGTGGATCATTGTAAGGCATTTGAAATCGTACTCTATACCATGCTATCTCAAGGCTGAGCTTACTGCTGAGGTACTATCGATAAACCTTTTCCCTTTCCCTGTAGTACCATCGTCTCAAGGTAGCAGTGATGCCCCAGCCTCTCAGCCGCCTGCCCAGATCAGAGGCTCTGTCATGCCTTCTGTGATCAGAGCACACGCCATCATTACCCTAGGTGAGAACAACATATGGAGAAATGTGGCTGTGTCGTCTAGATCCGTGTGTGGCTTTTGCCTTAATGAGCCCAGCTGTGGTAATGTGTTGTGTGCTTCCATGCTTATGTTTACCCTAGCTCTTGTGATTTTTAGAAGTGCAATCATGTGTTGCTTAATGGCAAGGCTGCCTTCTAAGAAATGCATCGTCAGGTGATTTTGATGTTGTGGGAACATCATAGAGTGTACTTACACAAACCTAGATGGTATAGCTACCACACACCTAGGCTCCCTTATAATCTTATGGGACCTCCGTCATATATGTGGTCCGTTGTTGACTGAAACGTTGTTATGTGGTGCGTGACTGTGTTACACAAACCTAGATGGTATAGCTACCACACACCTAGGCTCCCTTATAATCTTATGGGACCACCATCATATATGTGGTCCATTGTTGACTGAAACGTTGTTATGTGGTGCGTGACTGTAATTCTGACGTGAGCACCCAGCTCTGCAGGTATAACAGAGTGCTAATAATGAAAGCCATTGGGTTGGTAACTACACAAGACTATAAGATTCAGAACACTCTTTATGGGCAGCTTTTGTTTTTTAGTAGGGCTATGTTAATTTATTATAATTATAGCTGTTCCTATCATGTTTTTATACTATAATGTAGCACCATGAAATCTATCATCAAGAAATGTATGCCGGGCACTGAACTGAGTTCTGGGAATAAGAAAATAAATTTGAAGTTCAGTTTATAAAAGGAGATGGTTTACTTAATACTTTCCAGAACTGGAAATCAAGAAATGTATGCCGGGCACTGAACTGAGTTCTGGGAATAAGAAAATAAATTTGAAGTTTAGTTTATAAAAGGAGATGGTTTACTTAATACTTTCCAGAACTGGAGGTTGAACTATTAAACATATTTCTCCATGAATTCAAATTGTTGGTCTTGAAAACACTGACTGCTATGTTATAATTTGATTTTTTTTGGTTTAAGGGGATTATCTATTTTGTGCTAGATAAAAGTTATGAATGTTTTTGTAATATTATTTTTCAAATATATAAGACTTGCACATAAGAGCAAAACATCTCCCCAGCCACAAAACAAACATATAAACAAAACTCAGCAACATTCCTTTTGATTATGAATAAGAAATGAAATAAATGAGGTGAGCATTCTTTCCTACTTGCCTAGTTCAAATTTCAAATTCATTGAACGGTATTTAGCTTCTATAGGGTATATGTATAATCAAAAGTAAAATGCTAGGGTTTTTTGGGTCTTTTTCCAAGTAGGTAGATAACTGCAGAATTCAAATGTTGACTTTAAAAGGAAGATGATTTTATTAGTGTAAAGGAACATTCCAAAGTAAATATCTCATGAAAACCCTGGGGAATTTTTTCTTAAAATATTTTGAACTTTCTAATATTTAGGACGAATCTGTCTGTCTTTAGTTTTTATTGTTTGTGATTGTAGGCATGATATTTAAACTTTGATTAAATAAAATCCATAGCAAAATATATCTGGAGAAAATTCAGTCATGGAATTTGGATAGAACAGAATAAAGACGTCTTCCTCCCTTCTGTGACAGGTAAGCTATGCTTACAGCACGAGGATTTTGCAAAGAGGAGCATCCCAGCCCTTGTGCGAGAGCTTGAAGTGTGTGAGGACGTGGCTGTTCGCAACAATGTCATCATTGTCATGTGTGATCTTTGTATCCGGTACACTGTCATGGTGGACAAGTACATTCCCAATATCTCCATGTGTCTCAAGGATTCAGATCCGTTCATCCGAAAGCAGACACTCATCTTGCTTACCAATCTCTTGCAGGTATGTATGGGAATTAGACCTGTCCTTTCTTTCCTCCACTATAGCTTCTGGTTTAAGGGAATATTTGAGTAGCGTAGGAAATGTTCTTGCTTTGTAGTAGAATCCAAAAATAATTAGCCTCATCTCTGGTTTAGAATATCATTCTTCTAATGTTTAGTATATAGCCTTTTAAATAGATCATGATTTGTGAATATTCATCATTTTGGGTGTTTGTTCAGAAATCCTGTCCAGCAATGTGAAGTTTTATTTTTGCAAATAAATACCGTATAGAGAAAAGCACACTCAGTAGACAGGTAGTTGTAGTTCCAGTTCTGTTATTCTCCTTGACTTTGGACAAGTCCATGTTTCTCAGACTTAACTTTTTCATTTGTAAAACAGGAATCATATTTTTTCTGGGCTATGTCACAGTGTTGCTCTGGCAGTCCAGTGAGATATTTCAGTGTGTAAAAGAATTTAGTGAACTGTAAAGCACTACAGAGTGTAAGATATTTTTATATACATTGAGAGCATACATTTGACCTATAATAAGGAGAAAATAATATTTGATTTTTAAAAAGAAGGCATTTCACTAAGCTGTATATCTATTCTAGTATGTTTCATACACTCACCTTTTCTTGTATCATGCACCTGACAGAGGCACCAGTAGCTCTCTCCCTTTAAAGCCATGTGCTTTGAGTCATTTTCCCAATACTATAGAAGGTTTGATCCTGCTCTCCACAATATTCCTGCAATCTCTTTGTAACTATCAAACAGTATGTGCTTTCAAGATGGTTGGGAAGTAAGTGCTAATGAATGGAGCTCATGTGCCACAGACAGATTGAGACGTAGAAGAAAGCTGACAGGTGGTTATGTTACTGAATATACTTAAGGTGCATGTATCAAATTCATCCTGAAATATGCTGGTTTCTCTTTATGCAGGAAGAATTTGTGAAATGGAAGGGCTCTCTCTTCTTTCGATTTGTCAGCACTCTGATAGATTCACATCCAGACATTGCCAGGTAAATCTTGCCCTCACATGTTAGACAGCAGAACAGTTTACCTAATTTCTGGTATATATGAGCTTTCCTTCCTTTCAAAT
>NW_007726406.1:464541-498370 GCF_000696425.1 Galeopterus variegatus | reverse complement strand
AAAAAAAAATCCTGTTCAGATTCATCATTAAATAACCTCAGTGTTAACTACATATGCTGACATTGTTTGCTCTTACTGTAGGAGTGATGAAGACCAGAAGATGCCTTTGTTGTATTATATTGTATAGAATAATAGCCATTAACTGTCGACTTTATTATTTCTAGACCAAAATATGTTAGTTTTGATAAAGAGTTGACTTTCTTCTAAGTGCAGAAATTGTAAGGAAGAAATTCTAGGAATTAAGGTACAATTTCAGTGTGAAATAGGGTATACCAAATTATAAGACTCCTTGGAAATGGGTGTTTCTTGAGAATTGGAAGAGAGGCAGTTACTTTGCCAAATGTTAATTCTTATTCCTGTGTCATTTGTTAAAAGATTTATTTTCAAAGGATTGAGAAATAGTCTGATAGAATTTGCTACTCTAGATTATGTTGTATGAATAATTCTTTTTGAAGCAAGTGTGCAGTTAGAAAATAGAAGGATGAATGCCACTGCAAAAGCCACCACAGCAGGAAAAGGTCTTTATGGAGTTCATTAACTATAAATAGCTCATAATAAAGGGTCCTTCTGATTCTAAATATGGTCACTAACAATTTAGTCTTGAGTTCCATGTAAGAAATTTTTGCTTACTTTGCTTTGGGTGTAATTTTCCAAGGAGGAACATTTGACAAAACAAATTGGTAGGAAGTTAATGTTCTAATCAATACTGTCTAGAGCCAGAAGCAAAAAGCTAAGGCTATCACTTTTTTTTTTCTTCGTTGTATAAATGGAAAAGGGACCAAGGTAGCTGTGTACCATCCTCTTGCCTTTATAATGCGTCTGTAATACTGATCCTCACAGCTCTCTTTATTCAATGGGTAGCTACAAGCAGGCATAATTAGAAGTACTTGGAATGCTTTCAGATGATGGGCCTGGGAGGTAAGATTGGTTATTTAACCTGCATTTTCTCATTTTTCCCCACTTTTAGCTCTTATACATGTAAGTTAAAAAGAGCATTGACCAGTGTGTAAAATAAATGCAGAACTACAGGTGGTCAGAGCATCGGTCAAAAGAAATCAGAAGGACAGATGGAGAGATACTTTACCCTGTAGTGAGATCATCAGTACCTCTTCCAGCATTTTAATACTACCCCTTAAATCTTTCCATTTTTATCTCTGCTGCATTCTGAGTTTGTTTAAACTATGGTTCAGATGTGGATCGTGGTTTTCAGCTTCAAAAAGCTGATGACTACATTTGCTAATTGTAATTTTTTAGTCTGTTCCCCAATTTTTAGGCCAAAGGCCAGGCCTGTCTGCTTACATTAAATATATTAATGTTTCTGTATATATCTGCTAATGCAGATCTTACAAAGAGACTATACTAGCAGATGTTGAATTTATCTTTGGACTAGCTGGATTTCCTTAAGATTCTGGCATGAGCAAATTTGTATGACATTTTTAATTGGTCATAGAAACCCAAAGTTTGGGGACTACACAATTTTATAAGATATTTTCCCCTCTACCCACTAGGTGGTGGCCTTGTAGCGTGATAGTCACAGGGTGCTAGCCAAGTAACAAGTGGCTTCTTTTTGTTTAACTAGGCGAGCACTGCAAAAGTGCAAGAGGCCAGGGCCAGAGAGGTTCAAGGCAAGAAAACAACTGAAATAATGGACTATCGAGATAGAAAGGAGGGAAAGACAAAGATGGATAGGTTTGGGAGAGAAGGAGGTGCTCGGCTGTCTAGAGGGCTTAGTGAGGGTGTGGAACAAGCAGAATGGGGAAGAGGGCGACAGCTGGGAAGGCAGGCAGCTGGTCAGGAAGTGGATTATTTGGTGTCCAGTGTGGTGACATGGAGTGCAGAGGTGAGAGTCCCTGGAGTCAGTGAAGTCAGGAACATAGAAAGGGTGTCACATGAGCTCATCTGTGTGGACACTGATGACACTCTGAGTCACGTGAGGATTTGGAGTGAAGGGGAAAACTCAGAACCAGATGCCAGGTAGCAGAGAGCACGACAGGCAGATGGCGGGAGTGCCAGCAGGAAAGGCTGAGTGTTCACAGCTGGGCCAGGTGGAGAGGCAGTGTGTGTGCGTTTTCCCCAGGGGCCACCTCACACTCCCGCCTTACCCATACCCTCCCCAGCTTTCTTTTTCTTCAGAGCACTTGTGGTAGCGCACTGTGTCCTGTCTGCCCACTCACCACAATACATGCCTTGAGGGGCAGGGGTTTTGTTTTGTTTACTGCTATAACCCCACATCTGAAAGAGAGCACGAAACCAAGCAGACACTCAGTGAACATCTGGCAAATGAATGAAAATATTAGGGGGCTGGGAAATGTGGTCCTCACCTCCTTCCTGTGGGATGTGAGAGATGAACTACCCTCTCTATGAGAGGCTGTGAGAGACACGGTGTCCCTGGAGGAGAGCTCTCATTTATTAAGAGGAAGTGTAGAGAGTGCCCTGAGGTTCAGTTATAGGGGTAGGGCTTGATTCATCAAGGAACCTGAGTGCACAGTAGAAGGATTCAAAGCCAGAGAAAGGCTTCATGGGAAGTTAGATCAGGAGAAAAGAAATAGAGCTGTCTGGGGATGAGACAGAGATGAGGAGGGCCTGGAGAACAAGAGGGGCTTGGATTTAGGGTGGCAGCCAAGGACAAGAAGGGTGTGGGAAATCACTTGCTCACATTTCCAGTAGAAATCTGGTAGAGATGGATCTGAGCCCCCCAGTTGTAACCTGAGGTAGGCACATGTTGTGGGCCATACTGGGAACATAAGTCCATTAACAGCGGCCTTGATTTAGCAGATATTTGCTCCAGAATGGCATTTGGCTTGGGAAGAAATCTGAAAGTAATCAGATTTTTATGTTTCCTAGTAACGCCAAAAATGGAAGTGAACAGACTGCTCTACCCTGTGGCATCACTGGGCTGTCTGAATCCTGGTTTTCCATCTTAGTGAGAGAGTAATAGTATATACTGCTATAACCCTTTATGGGTTATTATTACCCAGATGTAGCTGGTCTTCCCTTTGTTTTCCATATAATACANGAGTGCCCTGAGGTTCAGTTATAGGGGTAGGGCTTGATTCATCAAGGAACCTGAGTGCACAGTAGAAGGATTCAAAGCCAGAGAAAGGCTTCATGGGAAGTTAGATCAGGAGAAAAGAAATAGAGCTGTCTGGGGATGAGACAGAGATGAGGAGGGCCTGGAGAACAAGAGGGGCTTGGATTTAGGGTGGCAGCCAAGGACAAGAAGGGTGTGGGAAATCACTTGCTCACATTTCCAGTAGAAATCTGGTAGAGATGGATCTGAGCCCCCCAGTTGTAACCTGAGGTAGGCACATGTTGTGGGCCATACTGGGAACATAAGTCCATTAACAGCGGCCTTGATTTAGCAGATATTTGCTCCAGAATGGCATTTGGCTTGGGAAGAAATCTGAAAGTAATCAGATTTTTATGTTTCCTAGTAACGCCAAAAATGGAAGTGAACAGACTGCTCTACCCTGTGGCATCACTGGGCTGTCTGAATCCTGGTTTTCCATCTTAGTGAGAGAGTAATAGTTCCCCTTTATGGGTTATTATTACCCAGATGTAGCTGGTCTTCCCTTTGTTTTCCATATAATACAATATACTGCTATAACCCTTTATGGGTTATTATTACCCAGATGTAGCTGGTCTTCCCTTTGTTTTCCATATAATACAATTTATACTGTGTCCGATCTCCAGACGGTATTCCTGATTTGGTGGTGTTTGTTCCTCACAATTGTCCTGAGGGATGAGGAGAGGCTGGGAAAGGGAGTTCTTCACTTACTAAGAGGTCTTCAGAGCCATGGACATTTTCTAACCTAAGTGCCTGGAAAGTGCCGCCCTCTGTTAGTCCAAAGGAATGTTCTAGGAAGCATCACTTGCAATGTTAATCTTTTCCGACTTTTCAGCAAACAAAAAACAAAATAGTCCCTCTTCTGCAGTTTATCAAGCTCCTAGGATCTGTGACTCTTAATCCAAACAAGGCTGAAGCTTGCCTTTCTAATAAAGTCCCAGTGAAGGCAGCAGCAAAATTAGTCCTGGATGTCATGCATTGATTGAGGTTTCTGGCTTCTCATGATAGGAAGCTCTGTGACTCTGCTTCCAGCCTGAGCATGTGAATCTTGGCATGGTCTCTGTTCTTACTGGATTTGTTTGTATAGTTGGTTAAGCCAGTTTTTCATGAGGGAATAGACTACAGTATCTTGCCCATTTGTTAACTCTGCTGTATGGATGGGTTCTTGACCTAAACTCTGAGTAGATTAGCAGTTGACATCAAGTCAAAGCTCAAAGCAGTCCCTCTTTTTGCAGAAGGATTACTGGATTCTATCTGGTTTTACATTTCCATATATATAACTTCAAATCTGAGGAGAAAATTCAAATAGATGTGAAAACTTCTGTGCCATGTCGGGTTAACTATAATAAAATACCACAGAAAATAAATTCTTGTTTGCTTCTTTGGGGAATTTTTTTTTGTTTAGTTAGTGGTTTTCTCCCTTCTTGTCACAGACAGTTTATTGAAGTAACCCTTGTTTAGAAAGAACTTCATCTGATGCCCTTTATACGTGGGTTACTAAACAACACAGTTCGTATGGAATATACTGACTACTCTTAGATCAAACAGGTACTTCAGCTGGCTTCAATTGCACTTCTCCTCAGGGAATTGTTTTTATTATATAGAGTTTTATTTGTTTTGTCTTCCATCTTTGTAAGTCAGGCTGCTCCCTTATTTCCTAGGTGAATAGTCAAAGTGTGATTATTTGCAGCAGAATTTTTACCTAGGCTTACTTCCATCATGATTTCTGAACTACCTTCTCTGACTTTAATTGGTGTGTGTGCTGTGAATACAAACTGATTTTAATATTAGCCTAAGGAATGCCATTAGGGGAAGGTAGATCTCCTGTGAAGCAGTCTTGCATTCCAAAGCCAAGTGTAAACTGTTTGGATTGTCCTTGTCTCTGCTCCTCTGGAGTGGAGAGCTGACAGGTGCTCCTGTGTGGGCGGAAATTGCATTTGAGCCCTGAAATGAAATTAAAACATTGGTTTCAATAGTGTGAATGAACCACAGTGAGTCTTGCACCACCTTAGATTGACCCTGAAGCAAAAACCAATGCCTTGAAATTTTTCACCTCCTGTCATGACAAACAGAAACTATCCTGCACCACCTTAGATTGACCCCGAAGCAAAAACCAATGCCTTGAAATTTTTCACCTACTGTCATGACAAACAGAAACTATCAAGTAGCCTGTGGTGGAACAGTTTGGCTTTTGTCCGTTTTGCACCACCTTAGATTGACCCTGAAGCAAAAACCAATGCCTTGAAATTTTTCACCTCCTGTCATGACAAACAGAAACTATCAAGTAGCCTGTGGTGGAACAGTTTGGCTTTTGTCCGTTTACATTTGGCTTTGGAAATCATTGGAATTTTGCCCCTCATTTTGTGTGGTCCTGCTGGTGTCTGTTCCATGTGTAGCATTGTACAGGTATGTTGGAAGCCTCTTCCAGGTCTGTTGGTGATTCCAAAGGTCAGTGAAAGTCATTCAGTCTATGGAGGGCACTTGCTCTACTGACCCAAACTATGAAGCTCTTGTCATTAGTACCTGTTCTTGAAAAAAGTTCCAGCTACTACAGTTAGTTTCCTATTCATTATGGTGGGCAACAAACCTGAAGTTGGGGGATGAAGGCCAGGTGTTTATTTTCAAAAGACCATTGTCATTGCATCAGCCTTGAGGATGACCGATCCCTGTTTGAAGAAGCAGTTTGGGTAGCTTGGTTGCTCTCCCCATTTAAAGTGCAGCTAGATAACACCACCTTGTGGGAGTTTTGAAAGGAAGCTGGTACAGAAAGCCTTCACAGCGACCTTGGGCTCACAAGGGAGCTGTGGAGCAGGGGCAGACAGGATGAGCTGAATTTCTCTCTTGCTTTTGATCTCACAAAGCTCTTTTTTGGGATAGATTTAGAACCCCATGCTCTTGTTTATTTTACTGGGTTCTTGGTGTATTTATGCAGGCTGCCTGCAAGTAGCAAATGGCTCTCTCCTTTTGTTTCTCCCTTCTTTGCAGCTTTGGGGAGTTTTGCCTGGCTCACCTGTTACTGAAGAGGAACCCTGCCATGTTCTTCCAGCACTTTATTGAGTGCATTTTCCACTTCAATAACTACGAGAAGCATGAGAAGTATAACAAGTTCCCCCAGTCAGAGAGGTCAGTGAAGCAGCTGCGGTGGTCTCCTTGTCTTTCGGTTAAGAGCTGGGGTAGCCTTGGGAGAGGTTTGGCTGTTTTGTATGCTGTGGTCGGACGCAGACCCTGATCCAGGTATTTATTGTGGTGGTGGTTACTTTCCTTGGCAGGACAACATGAGAAAATCCAGCTGTGAGACTAGATTCCTAAGAGAAGTGCCTGTGATGAACACCAGAGTCTCAGCGGTGCACTTGAGCCTTTGACATGAGCTTGTAGGATGCTGTTAAAATGCTGTGTTAAATTCTTGTCACCCATGCCCACATTATTTGGTAAAATTGCCCTGTTCTGCCACAGAGAGAAGCGGCTATTTTCACTGAAAGGAAAGACAAACAAAGAGAGACGAATGAAAATCTACAAGTTTCTTCTAGAGCACTTCACAGATGAACAGCGATTCAATATCACTTCCAAAATCTGCCTTAGTATTTTGGGTAGGCCTGTTATGTTTGGTACTGCAGGAAGATCCCTTTTTGTCCTTCTTTGGCATCGGCTGTGTACCATGCATACCCCATTGCAGGCACCCCTCACTACCCCAGACGTCCCCCAGTTCTGTGAATTACATTTCCCCTCTGGGGCTGGCGTGTTTCTCAGAAGCTGATCTGTGCTTTCTCTTAGCATGCTTCGCTGATGGCATCCTACCCCTGGACGTGGACGCCAGTGAGCTACTCTCAGATACATTTGAGGTCCTCAGCTCAAAGGAGATCAAGCTTTTGGCAATGAGATCTAAACCAGATAAGGACGTCCTCGTAGAGGAAGATGACATGGCCTTGGCAAATGTTGTCATGCAGGAAGCCCAGAAGAAGCTCATCTCGCAGGTGAGTGTGCTGCTCTTCCCTAAACAGGCCTGTTTATCCCTGTGCCTCCTGCCTGCCCTGAAGTGTTGGAGGTGTGCCTGAAATCCTGATTTTGTGGCGTTAACTCTTGCCTCAAATCTGCTCCCAGCACTGACTTCTCTGTGAGCCTGAACTTACCTGCCTGGATGTGCCACAGGTGTCTCAAACTTACTCTGACAAACTGAGTTAATCATTTCTCTTTTCTGCTGTTCGTCTCTTCCTCCATAGTCTCAAGTTGTGCAAAGGGAACCCAGTGCTATTGCAGATGGGAGTCTGACATGCCAGGCATGTGCTTTGTTTGGACAGTGAGTGTAGAGTTTGCATTTGAATGACTTTGGGGAAAAGTTAGTTGCCATAGTCCTTGTCAGGCCCACAGTTCTTGTGCTTAGTTTAGATTGCCAATTTGTATTTCCCAAGTCACCCCTGAAGGCTTTTAACCCCAAGGAAATAGACTTTGATCACATCCAGTTGCCCCAAGATCCTGCCCATTTTGTCTCACAGATCCATCTTCCCTTTACGTTTCCACACGTCTATTTAAGCCTGTGTTGTTTTCAGTAGCTTCCCAGGCACCCTTTCTGTCTCTAGTCCCTTTCTCTTATGGACCATACAACATCTTGCCACCAGAGCAGTCTTAAGTACAAATTTGATCATTTTATTCTCCTGCTTAGAGGCAGGTTGACTGCAGGGTGCAGCAAGGGACTTTTTGGGTTAATGGATTGTGGGTGATTTTGTAGTGTTGGTTCCTCAGTACATAATTTTGTCAAAACTGGAACTGTTCCCTTAAAATGGGTGAATTTGTTGGGGCCGGCCCGGTGGCACACTCGGTAGAGTGCAGCGCTTGGGAGTGCGGCGGCGCTCCCGCCGAGGGTTTGGATCCCATATAGAGACCCGTCTGCTCACTGGTTGAGCGCGGTGCGGGCGCGACACCGAAGGTTGCGATCCCATTGCCGGTCGTGGTACGGGTGCGACACTGAGGGTTGCGATCCCGTTACCAGTCACGAAAAAAAGACAAAAAGGAAAAAAAAAAAATGGGTGAATTTGTTGAATATAAGTTATATTTCACTAATGATATCTGTAACAACTACATTGGTGACTTCCCATTATCTTCTGAATAAGACCCCAATTCTTCTTCAAGGTGTCCAGAGCTCTTAGTGTGTGCCACCCCTGCCCCACCTCGACAATGGTTGTTCCGTCTGCAGTGCCCTCTCCACCCTGTCCTCCCTGCCCCATCTAATCTCCACTCATCCTAAGTGTCCTCTTTTCAAAAAGGACTTCTCTGATATACATTCCTGTCTCCCCTCCCTTCCTGGGCACTCCTCCTCCATGTACACGTCCTTTAATGCTCTGCCACTTGTCTCCTCATGGTGCCTGACACATGCTAGATTAGGAGCAGCCTTAGGGCAGGGGTTCTTGGTGTCATTTCTGTATCCCCAGAATTTAGCTTTGTGTCTCCAACAGAGAAGGTGCTTGACAATACTTTTAGAGTGAATGCATTTAAGCCACTTTTAAAAAAATCCCTGAATTTACAATCTGCTCAGGTTTGTATTTATTAAATTGCTTATTTCTCTACCTGTTACCCCCCTGTTTCAGGAACTCTGATAAGACTTTTTAGAAATGACTGTTTACAAGAAAGAAACATATAGTAGTGACTTTAAATGAGAAGAAAAAAGAGTACTTTTCAGGTTCAGAAGGATAAATCTTGTATACATGGGCTACTGTAGGGAATTATTTTTAATTCTAAAGGAATTATTGCAAAATATTTGTGGTTAGTGGTCATTCAAGGTAAAGATTATGAAGGCTTGGTTAAGCTGTGTAATACACACGTACGTAGCACTGTTGTAGATGTGTGCAAAGTCACATACCCAAGAAGAGAAAGAGAAATGAAGTTGTCTCCATGCTTCGCCTTGTTTAGACCATTGTCATGTCACCAGCAGGAATGCAGAGTGTCTCTGTAGGGAGCCAGAGTGAGCTCATTTTTATTGCAAAGGGGAGGGTGTGGGATGTTGAACGGAGGGTCTGAACGTGGAGCATCAAGGGTCTGTGATGGGTCTGTGTGGAGACTGGGAGCTTTTTATCAAGTTGTTCGACATACTTTTAATTCCTTTTTTCATTTAGAAAATAAGAATAGTATTTATCCCCATCCTGCTTTACAAAGCATGAGTGTTTTGAGGTGATGCTTATATAAAGTCTCTAGGAGAAAAGCAGTGGGTCCCATACATTCCCAATATCATAATAAAAAATAAAAAATCAACATATATGGTGTGCTAGACTGGCTACACGAAAAGCCCTGTCTTTCAGAAGTTTATACACCTAAAACATGCCTTTGTGTCATTGCAGGTTCAGAAGAGGAATTTCATAGACAATATTATCCCAATTATCATCTCCCTGAAGGCTGTGCTGGAGAAAAATAAGATCCCAGCATTGCGGGAACTCATGAACTATCTCAGGGTAAGTGATGGGCTGGCAGCTCTGCAGTTGCCACCCCCAGTCCATTGCCTGGGATGCCCTGCCTCTTACAGCAGCGCAGACAGACAGGAATGATAACTCAAAACACTGCAAACCCAACACTGCTTATGGTTTATGATGAGATGGTTTGTTGTTTTATGATGTTGGTTTATGATGAGATGCGCCTGCCATGCAGGCCTAAGGCTTCCGTGGAGAAGGTGGGAAGTTCTACTGTAGTCGCTCCTCTGTCCTCACAGGGCTGAGTTTGTGTAGAGCCAACTCACTGTGTCCCCGCGATGGAAATAGACTCCATTCTGGAGACTTTCTCAACTGGGGTCAAGAACGAAGTCATCATCCTCGTTTATCCTGGTGAGGGGTAAAGTGGAAGTTGGTCATCGTGTTTAATTTGGGAGTGTTGACTGTTAACGCTGTCTCAGATTGACAAGGTCAGGAAATAACTGCCCTGTAGTGGCTGCCTTGGGGGGCCACCACGCTGAGGTGGCCAATGTCACCAGGCTTGATTTGCTACTGTGAAGAGGGGGGCCAGGAGAAGGCTCAGTCTGAGCCAAGCTGGGATGTGCTGACTTGTACTGTAGACCTAAATGAGTGAAGCCTCAAACCTTGAAAATCTTTTACTCAGAAATAAATGCAGCATTTTCTTCCTTTAATGTAGCAGAATTATTTCTCTGTTCACATTGTGCATTTTTCTCCTCAAAAAAATGTTATAAATTTTTTCTTTTCCAAAAAAGGCTATAACAAAATTATATTGAATATAATTTTTTAAATAGCATTTTATACTAGGAAAGCTCAGGTAGGAAAGGTAAGGCTCGTTATGTGGAAAAAATGGGAACTTTCAATTATTCTTACATTTTTATTTCCCTAATTGTTTTAAACCTTGGGGGGAAAGAGCTTAGATGCTAAACAGACTACTTAAACACTTAAGAAAAAGTCTTTCTCCTGTTTCTGAACACATACCCAGAGGACAGCCACAGAGTTGCTTTATTTCAGTAACTACTGTGACTCTTCTTTGGCCTGTGGAAGCCCACTGTTAGTGGCAGCTGGGAGAGTTGATGGATTTCCTTCTCTTTGTTGTGGCCTTCCCTCCTAGTTGGAGCTGTAACATATCTTTTTCTCCCTGTAATACTGTTAGGTTCCTTTCTCTTAGCCAAGAGGCCTTTTCCTTAGCAGCCCCCTTTAAGACATGAGAATGTTCTTACTCAGATATAAGACTTTCTGTAAAAATCTTCAGAAGAGGAAATGAAGATGGGATTAGGACCTTAGTTGTAATCCTCTGAGAGCCAACGGGGAAGGCCAATGCAGACGGATGACCAGCTCTGAGACCGCACCTGCTCCATAGGCCCTGTCTGAGCCAGGACCCTGTCTTTCTCCCATCAGGAACCTGGGGGATTGCCGTTAACAGGCAGATGGACAGGAAGCTGCCTAAGAGATCAGAACTATTAATATCTCACATCATGTCCATCTGCTTGTGTGTTCAATATAAGTGTGGTTGGTGTTTCCTCAGAATATACCATTATGTTAAGTAATCTGTTAATGTAATAGACATGGCCTGCTCTCCGTAAAATAAATCGTACTGTTCCTATTACTCTGTATCAAGTTGTGTTGAAGAGCTTATTTCTTTATTTAAGAAAACTTTAAAGGGTACTTCTCGGTCTGTTTTAGGAGGTGATGCAGGATTACCGAGATGAAGTGAAGGATTTCTTTGCAGTTGACAGACAACTGGCATCAGAGCTTGAATATGACATGAAGAAGTACAGCGAGCAGCTGGCCCAGGAGCAGGAGCTGGCGAAGCGTGCAGACGTGGGCAGGACAGCCACCACTGTCGCTGTGGCACACACAGCACAGGTGGGTGAGAGGCCACCTCCGATGGGGCCCAACTGTCCAGTCTACTCTCTGCTGTCAGTCTTCCAGCGTTTCTCAAAGTCCACATAGAACCTGAGGTTGGTCAGGGGAGGCCTTTGGCTACTGCCCTGTCTCTTGTTATGTGTGATAGACCACCACAGTGCAAGGCCTCTCCCCAAGCCGTGCCCAAGACTTGCCTTGGAAAGCGGTGGCATTAATAGTGGGGAGAAAAGCATGAGTGCCCAGGAAGCACGCTGGCAGTAGGGTTATTTGATCTTTGATTCTAGTGGCCGTAGATACCGTTGTCCCTGCATATTCACAGGGCACCACATCTATGGATTCCACCAACTGCAGATTGAAAATATTCAGGAAAAAAAAATAGTAATATAAATAAAAAATACACTGTAGTGACCATTTACATAGCATTTACACCTGCATATTCACAGGGCACCACATCTATGGATTCCACCAACTGCAGATTGAAAATATTCAGGAAAAAAAAAATAGTAATATAAATAAAAAATACACTGTAGTGACCATTTACATAGCATTTACATTGTATTAGGTATTATAATTAATCTAGAGATGAGTTAAAGTATACAGGAGGATGTGCATAGGTTATACACAAATACTATGCCACTTTATGCCAGGGACATGAACATCTGCACAGTTTGGTATGTGCCAGGGTCTTAGAACCCATCCCCCATGGATACCGAAGGACAACTGTACCTAGATCTCCCTGGGTGTCCAGCATGCCCCTCTTTAGAGCACATTTCCTCTGGGGGCACTTCCAGGATTAGCTGCTGCTCATGTTCACAAGCACAATGTTCTCGGTGCCGAGGAATCCAGACAAATCTACTGTATTAAAAAGTGATAAGGGCAAACTAACTCACTGTTTTTCCTCTTTAAAGCCATGACACCTATGTCTGGTAGTTTGCTAGTAGTATTCTGTTTTTGAAGAGAAAACTCTCCCAAGCCTGATATGGTTTTAAAATAGATTACTTATGGACTTGCTCGTAGCATGTGCAGATTCCATTAAAAAAAGAAGTATTGGAAGATAAATACTCTTTATATATCTTCTCTAACAGGTTCCTTCAGGCTTAGAAATGCCAGCTCCTACTGGCCAAGGAAATCTTGCTGTGTCCCCTGTGAGCCAGCCCTCAACACCTGGGTCCAGCACTAGTGACACCCTGACTTTGCCTCCTGTCCCTGAAAGTGGGCTGCTGAAGAGCTTCCTGCCCAAAGCCAGGTAGAGAGCCCACAGAGTCCGAGCAGGCTGTTTCTCTGGCCCCGCCAGGCAGCAGAAGTGGGAACATTGTCATTGGGTTGGCACAGCCACCTCCCCACACTCTTCCTGCTGAGATTTGAAGCAAGTGTGGACAAGTGATGCGTTTGAAAGGAAGTGGGTGGTGATTGCAGTGTCTCTGTCTCGCTGTCGCCTTCACAGCAGTCGGTACTGAGGAAGTCAGCGTCTGTGGCGTGTTCTCTTCCACAGGTCCATGTCCCTGAGTACTATCGCAATCCTGAAGTCTGTCAAGAAAGCCGTGGAGTCAAATAGCAAGCGTCGGAGTGGGAGCTTAGGAGTTCTGCCGTTCTCCTTAAGGTCTGGGAGCCCAGAAAAAACATGCAATCATGGTAAGCCTTAAGTGGGAGCATGCTGATTAAAAAGCAGAACAAGCCTGGCTGGTCTGATGGTAGTGGGCTATCAGAACTTAGTAACATTAGTGTCGCTAAAGTTGGTATACAGCCCCCCACTACTAAATTTGTCTGGCTTAAGAAAAACAAAAACAAGCCTACTTCTCATTCCTTTTTAAAAGTGTTCTATTTTCTTATCTTTAAAACAAGTAATGTTAATTGGGGATTTAGGATTATAGGTAATAGTTACTGCTTATTTATACTAAAGATTTGGAAAATAGACTGAAATACAAAATTCACCCAGAGCAATGAGGTGTTTATTCCTCCAGTCTTTATACTTCTCACACATACGTATGTTTTGTTCTATTTGTGGTCTTAGTGTGCATTGTTTTATAACCTGCTTCCCTACACACACTTAAAATAATATACAATGAAATTTTTCTATCAACTTTTTTTTCCAAAACTTTTCTCCCAGTGGCTTTATAGCATTCCATCTTGTGAAGGTACCAAAACTAATGTTTTACTTACTACCCTGTTCTTGGAGATGAAGGACTTTTTCAATTTTTTGATATAAATAATGTCACAGAAGGCCATGAATATTTTTAAAAACTTTTGACAGTGTCAAACTGTCCTCTAATTCATGCCACATTATACTCTGGCCAGTGGTGCATGAATGTCCATTTTCCTTCTTAGAAACACTGGTTTTATAATTTGAGCTTTCTAGAACAAAAATAGCAGTTTTAATGTTCCTTCTTTTTTTTTTCCTTTTTGTCTTTTTTTCGTGACCGGCAACGGATCGCAACCCTCAGTGTCGTGCCCGTACCGGACCGGGACCGGCAATGGGATCGCAACCCTCGGTGTTGCTCCCGCACCTCACTCAGCCAGTGAGCGGCTGGCCTGTATGTGGGATCCGAACCCTCGGCGGGAGCAGCGCTGCGCTCCCAAGCGGCGCACTGTAGCAGTGCGCCACCGGGCCGGTCCTAATGTCCCTTCTTTTGAATCCTATTCAGAATAGACATATTTTCTCATGTTTATCATTTATTTGTATTTCTTTCTGAATTGCCTCTGTGTGAAAACACTTTAAACACTGAGGATTTTTAACTTTATCGTGTATCATGCAAATGTTTTCTCATTTGCTATTTTGCTCTTTGATACTGTTTTGGGGTTTTTTTGGACAGATAAAACTTTTCCCTTCTATCCTAGCATCTTCATACAGCTTGGAACAAGAGTCTAATGGAGCTATTGACCATGTAACTAAACGAGCAATCAGCACTCCTGAGAGTAAGTAACTAATTTTAAAAAGTTAGCTCCTTCAAGTTCTGCCTTACTGTCATCATGTGTTTGCTAGGGTCATAGTAAAATGCCTTCTGTTGCCAGATAGTTCTTTCAGTTGGATAAAGGCTCTCCTGATGCTCCACAACATGCTAGTGCATTATGCAGACTGAATGTTTCACAGTGATTGTGATCACTCAGTTAATTGAGCATTTACAGAATGTCCAGGACTCTCCCAGTGTCTTTACATGCATTAACTCAGTTAAGCCTCACAGCGACCTGAGGGACCCTCAGCTGATAGATGATGGAGCTCAGGCATAGACAGGGCAGGCAACTCATCCAGGCAGCGCATCCTCGAGGTGGCCCTCCTCCCCGCTCCCTGCCTGCGCACAGGCGCTCGATGCAGTCAGTCACCCGTGCACACCAGCGGGTGCTGTGTGTGCTGTGGAGCCTGCTGCAGAGCAGACCAAGCCGGGGAGTCATGGTGTGTGGAGCACTGCCTGTCAGCTGTGCCCAGAGCCTGCTCTTCTCCTGTCTCCCCGTGGGTAGATTCTCCTAATGTCCTCTTCTTTTCCTTTCATTTCAAGAGAGGTGAGTTAGGAGAGTAGAATATTTTCTCCATTATTTTGTTTTATAGCTTCTTATTGTCTCTGACCTCACAAAAACCATTATTTTGAGAAATTATTATGAGTTAGTATAAGAAATTCTTGCTGTCCAAAATCTGTAGTATAGTTTCCAAGGCCCTACCTGGTGTGTGCCCACATGCCCCTTGCTGTCTGCACCCAGCTGTGTGCCAGTCCCATGGGATGGCCTGCATCAAGCTATGCTCTCCTCCGATTCACACCTCACAGTAGGGGTCCCCATCTGGACGCCCCCCTTCCCATGGCACTCTTGACTTTCACGGCGCAGCACCAGCGCACCTCTGCGTTCACCGCCCATCCTGCCCTCCCTGTGTGAGCTCTTTACTCCTGTCTCCCCAGGGCTGCCACAGTGCCTGGGACACAGCAGGTGTCAGGTCTGTTGTGCAGTTAGCTGGAGAGCAGAGCTGGGAGTTGAGCTTGGGCCTCTGGTGCCGGCTTCTTTGTCCTTCTCCAGCCTTGCTCTCACAGCCCTGATGTCAAGATAGCACTAGGATGTTCTTAGGATCATGTAGCAGCAAGGTAGCAAGCCACTCATTCAGCCACACCTGCATCAGTTCACCCCTTTTGAACACCTGTGTCCAGGCTACTTCCTTGTTGATTCTGTTACCTGTGATGCTGCGATCTCTTAGAATATCTAATGGGCCACTGACAGTTTTCATCCAGGCCCCCTTTTAAGGGAAGCTAATGGGTGATCAGAACTTTTACCCCACCTCTCAGATGACAGCTCAGTCATGTCAGCTTTTGTCATTAAAGGCAGTGGGTAATTTGGGGTTCTGTATATCAAAGAGGTATAATGTTATATATGTAAAAAAGTCAGGGTTTTCAGAAAAAAAAAAAAAGGTTTTCTGCACGTTCTGTGTTCCTGGCTCAGCATCCCATGTCCTTCTGTTTGGTGGTACCGTATGCTGCAGACACAGGGGGATACTCCTCATGGTAGTTTTGCTCATCCCTTGAGTCCCCGGAATCAATCTTCAGTTGGCTTCCTAGCAGCGTGTGTTCCTCAGCAGTGAAACCTGGTGTGGCGAGTTCATGCTGCTGATTTGCATGTGTGGAACCATCTCTGCACTGAAAACAAGATGCAGGTTTCACCAGATCAGTATTTATTCTTTCTCGAGGCTTTAGTGTCATATTCCTGTTGAGGTGATTTCTGTCTGTCTGTCTATGCTGAGCCAGGAAGAAATACTTGAAGGGTCTCCTATTAGCTCTCCTTCCTGGGAGAATTATTAGATAACTTAAGAGCACTCAGTTCTGTTTTCTCTGTGGTTTTTAAATACAGATTCTTCTGATAACTCTAAGTTTAGGTGGAGGTGGACTATCAGGAAGTGGTCTCAGCTCTTCAAAGCTAGTAGGAAACATGCTACACAGCTCAGCTGTTGTGGCACATTGATGGCATCCAGCGTCAACAAAGTGGTTTTGCTAAAATTGTATGAATAATATTCAGAGCTGGGATTTTCAGTGAAAATCTGTGGCGAGTTTTAGTAAGTTCCTCTTACTGCTGTAATTCAACCTTCTGTCTCTGATTCTAAGCACAGTGTTCTGGGGATCTAAGAGCCACCACATAGGTGCTTTTGTAAAGGTGGGAGACATTACCTGGAATGCGTACAGGTTTCCAAACAGGAAAAGCAAAGTGCATGTAAGGAAGAGGAATTTCAAATGATAGCACAAGGGGAGACCTCACAGAAACAGTAGTCAGAACTGAGCTATTATAATTGCAGTGATGAAGACAGAACTCCCTACCATTGTCTCTTAAGGAAGCTTGAGTAGCTGTCAGGTACACTGCAAGCAGTGCACTGCACTGATGGGTTTTAAAATACAGGCTAGAGAGATACAGTCTGTACTCATAAGCTCCAAGTGTATGAGAAACAGTATGCTGATAGGAGCTTATGCAAAATGTATAGGGCCATGGGGGTGGGGAGGGGCCAAATCCTGGGGCAAGGCTGCACTGTCTGGGTCTCAAAGAAAGGCAGGTGGTGTGTTGTAGTCAGATGGGGTGGGGGGCAGAGGAGTTGTGTGTGCGGACACAGGTGTGGTGAGCACGGGTGGAGCACAGAGTGTGAGCAGCAAATGAGTCCATAAAGGTGGCCCAGGGCCAGCTCAGACTGAGGGCGGACTTTAGGGCTTCCTTGGAACACGGAGCCATCAAGGTGCCTAAGCAGGGCAGTAACCTCACCAGATCTTTAATTAAACATTACTACACTGGCGAAGAGGAAAACAGTTGATACGTTCTAGAAGTTGCTAACATTTCTTCAGCATTTACCTTGTACCAGGTACTATGTTAAGCCCTTTACATAAGTAATCTCATTTCATCCTGACAACTCCCCTGAAGTGGGTACATCTTTATCCCTGCTTTAGATAGAGACGAGGACGTGTAAAGTTCCTAGACTAGTTCACACAACTAGGAAGACAAAGAGAATTCAGAAGAATTAAGACCCAGCCTGCTTCAGAGCCTGTTTGCAAACACCGTGCTCTCCTGCCACTCAGGGTGAACTGGAAGGAGGGGAAGCACCAGGAAAGATCAGGGTGAGAGGGAGATGGTGAGGTGGGAGCACAGGTAACAGGGCTTGGTCACTGGTCCACGTGAAGGAGTGGCTAATGATGCCTGGTGTCTCTGGCCCGGACGGACCCTTTATTGGCTAGGGACATAGAAGAAACGTGTGGAAGAGTGGAGGTGATGGGCTGGTGAAGTTCCTACAGGGAGTCCAGGTGAGCAATAGAAGTGTGGAGCTGGGACAGTGAGGGAGGTCTGAGCTGGGGCTGGGGTTCATGGCTGAGGGCAGTCATTGAAGAATGAGACAATGAGCAGTGGACGCTCAGGAGCCAGCAGAGCAGCCTGAGGGCCGTGGCCAGAGAAGGAAGTCAGGAGAGACTGTCGGTCCGGGGAAAGGCTCAGACAGAGGCCAGACTGATCAGGCATTCGAACGCAGAAGCTCTTGACCTGCCTCTCTCCAGCTTGTGACTTAAGTGTTGTCTCCCCTTTACCCAGAGACCATCAATGATGTCACGTTTGGAGCAGGGGTCAGTTACATAGGGACACCACGGACTCCTTTATCAGTAAAAGGCAAGTTCTCTGTTTCCCTCGTCTGATACCTTAACTGCCTTTGAAGTTCTGGGAAAACTCAGTTTGTTTGTGTTTGACTCCTTTTCAGAGAAAATTGAAGCTCAAAGTCAAGGAAATGACATTTTATGTTTATCATTGCCTGATAAACCGTAAGTACACCAGAGCTCCTCTTGAGGTGGACGTTTGTGTGGGGTTTTTCTTTTAGTTGCAGATGGTTGTACCTTTCCTTTCCCTAGGCCTCCGCAGCTTCAGCAGTGGAACGTGAGGTCTCCAGCCAAGAATAAAGACAACCCAGCCCCCAGTAGGAGGTCCCTTCGAAAGACCCCCCTGAAAACAGCCAACTAAAACAGTGCATTCCAGCAAGTGTCCAGGAAGGCAGCAGCCCCAGAGGAAACACTCATCTGCTGCGTGTGGAGAGGCAGAGGTGACTTCCCAAACACCTCCAGTGACGCTTCATGATGTAAACCAGAGCTCTCCAGCGCTTACTGGTCACTTGTTTAGCTGACTAACCTTTCGTATTTCTCCTTATGACAAATGTGGTTAAAAAATTATAAAATAGAGAAATGCCAGATTTAGATTTTCTTATCCTAAATTTAGCTATTTAATATTTTAACTTTGTCCCATCTGAGAGTGTCTTATCACTTGACTATCATGGACTTAAGTCGTTCTGATAAGCCATAATCTTGTCTTTAAGAACACAAATTAAAAACTTTAGCTTTCTTTTATATAAATGAAGCCTCTACTATTAGCTTGTTTGAATTCCTTATAGTACATATTTTCCCATACCTAATGACAAAATTTTGATTGTAATATTTTTTCTATTATTTATAATTGCTGATTTTTTAAAAAGTGTACAGCTTTCTAAAATGAAATAATAAAGGTCAAGCATAAATACAGCCTTCTAGTATTCAACAGTCATTTCAATTGTACATAAAAAGTATTTAAGAAGAATGAAACCGAATCTTTCCTGTTAGGAAAAAATGATTTCATTAGCCCTTAAGCCTTGGTTCATCTGCCCACCTGCCTTTACTCCCATACAGAAGCTGTCTGCCCCTAACAACAGATATCCTTCTTAGTACATACATACCATTCCTGCTTATGAAGCAGCAGCTCTGTGTCCCTTCTCTAGAGGGGCACTGGTGCTGATTTGTGTGACACTCTGCAAAGCCCTGCTTCCGTGGTGGGGGGATAACTTGAGTCTCTTCTGTTGACACTATTGGGTAAACTTACAACACTGTGTTTGTCCAAGAATGTCCAGAAAGAAATGCAGTTGTTTCATTTTTTAATCCTAGTACAGAAGCAAAAGTACAAAGTTACTGTCTAAGTTTGTTTTTAATATGAATGGGGTAGTTGAATTTAGGGAAGGAATGTCACTGTGCTCCACCCACAGCTCTCCCACGTGTGAACTGTGACACACATGGACTCATCAGTAGAAGGGGTCACAGTCTGCACTGAAGTGAACAGACATCCCTCCAATGCAGGCACTGATTTCGCTGGTGGGCAGTGATGGGACTGTCCATTTTCAGTGTACATCCTCAATAAAATGCTGGGAATAAGAGTAAATCCAACATAAGAGCAAGCAAGAAAAGAAAGAGGCTAAGTTGGGCTTTTTTTTAAAAGCTTTTATAAATGAGGTTTAACAAATACCAAATTATAGATGTGTTAGTACAAGTCTGTAACATCTACGTACAGTAACATCTATACCAAAGGCCAGAGGAACAGCCCTGCATAGATCTACTGAGTCTTTAGTCACAATCACATCTTTAGAATACACGGACATTTCTTTTCTCTCTGCGGTTTTACAGTCGTAGGCATCCATTCCCAGAGTACATGTCAGTCTTCTCTGTCAGTCCCAGTCCCCATGGCACCAGGGTAGAAAGCTTAGGGTATAAGGAGGGAGGCGATAAGGCGACCCCACACCCCCAATAATGAGACCAGGGAGCTGTCCCTTTCCACCAAGAGGAGGCGGAGATGAAGGGACAGCCTTAGTTCTGAGCATTCCAGACACATGCAAAGACGACAGGTGCCACTGAGCAATTGCTAGAGTTGCCCACTGCTTCTGCCAAATATCCCATAGCAAAGTATTTCACATAACTTAAAAAAGAAAACTACATAAGTCTCAAGTATTCAATTAAGAACAAAAACACCTGTCAAAGTATAAAAAGTTAAGACACTGAAAGTGGAATCCCAAGGTGACTGTTCTCTACATGAAAACCCTCCTTTAGGCACACAGTGGAATTAGGCGCTCCTTTAGAGAAGAAGCTCCTTGCTTCAAACCGCTTCACATCATGAGTCTAACAAGGCAATGTATTTGAGGCTAAGCACATCTGCTCTTGAAGAACAAAGGCTTTCGGATGATGTTTCTAATGTCCCACATAAAGTGTGCAGTGTCTCAGGTAGATAAAAAATTTAAAAGCAAAATTAGGAAACTGCTTTTGATTCAGGCGTTTTGCTGTCCTCACCAGCAGCCTTGTTATCCTGGCTGCACCGCCCAATGTTCTTCAAAAGGCTGGACCCGTTGCCGCCGCAGAATGGTTCATTAGGAAGTGAGACAGAACCTGCGGTGTCTGGGCACTGTCTTTGTGGCAAAGAGGAACAGCGGGATTCATTTTCTTCTAAAAATATTATTGTAGTTGACAGACTTGATTTCAAAATTGCCTTTGGCCCTGAACAGTCTTATGAACTACACAAATCCTTAAAATAAACTGAAACAAATAGCAGTAGCTGCTTTGAGAGCCATGGCACAGGAACCTGAAGGCTAGGGTGCCACATGGAAGATACCAGCTTTCCTGAAGTGTCCACCTTTGAACTGTCCTGGAATGAACCAAGTGCCACACAGCATGTGAACAACACAATCAAAGCTAACCAGGACATGCGGCTGCAGTCGGGGCTCTAAAAACCAAAGGGGTGTTCTGGCTAGCACTTAGAAGTTGGTGGCCAATACTGTTTAGAGAGTGGCATCTGACTCACCCCAGGAGTTGACCAGTGTGGTTTGTATGTGTACACCTAAGGGCTTCCGGGTGGTCTCTGGGCATAGGGAGTTAGTAATCTCCGGAAGAGGCGGTTCAGAGCTAACGCGAGAGCTCCTGAGGTTTCTTTTGGAGAGATGCAAACAGATTTCAACATTGCTCAACTGGAATCTTTTAAAGGTTTTCTAATCAACAATGGTTTGATATATAGACAGAAGTTCTTTTGTGAAAAATGCTAAAACTTATGTGGAAAAAGGAATGTTCTAGTAAGCTTCCTTGAAAGGATTCCTTGGGTAAATTACTCCTAATTATTGATATTTTCCAATCTGACGCTAATAGCTCGGAACTCCTACCTTAAGTTGAACTTTTTTAAAAAAAATAGGTTATTTAACATTTGTATGACAATATATTTACATTTTAAATAGAAATTTTCCCTAATAGCTCGGAACTCCTACCTTAAGTTGAACTTTTTAAAAAAAAAATAGGTTATTTAACATTTGTATGACAATATATTTACATTTTAAATAGAAATTTTCAATAATCAAAATACATCTTTAGCAAAAATTTAGAATGTAAAATTTTATAAAATAAACAAGACCCATAGAAAAGCACATTTCAGTACCATTTTAAACTTAGGCTAGGATGGAAGTTTTCCTTAAATCCTGACCCACTCTTGGACAAGCAGGATTCCTCAGGTAAGAAGATCCCTCTTCCAGCAAGCAATTTAACTTCCTGATTTTGGTTGGTTTTATAAAATGCTGACAGAGAAAGATTCTCCAAGATAGACACTAAAACACTGATCAACAGCCTTTAGGAAGAAACGGTGTGGGGTCTGTGGGCCATGAAACAAGGTCCCGCATAAAAAGCCTTCTCTGGATTTACTGATGCAAACTGCGGTGACAGGGCTTCATGCTGTGGCTCATGTTGCTGGTGCCATGCAACCACCTTGTCATGTCACAGCACTCATCCTGGCTGATGAGCCACCAGTGGCAAATAAGGTGTTTTCACAGATCCATAATGCCCAGCACAGGAGAAGTTATGTGAGCAGATGTTTAGTATCATCCTAACACTCATGGAAATCAGGCCAGAAGCAGACTGGGATCTCCAGCTCAGTGAACTCACTCAGTTTCTTTTCCTTGTAGTTACTGTGCCATCTTGAGGAAAATTCTTTTATTCATGGAGCTTGTTAAAGTATAAAAAAGGAGCAGTGGTCACTTTGGCCAAAATAAAAAGCTGCTGCATGAGTGTCTAGCTCTGTCCGAGTGCACTCGCATCACAGCTGCCCTTGACAGAAGTTTGCGGTCGAGGTATTTGCATGTGTTCTCAGCCACACCCCAGGACTCAGATCACAAACGACGACTTGTGTCTGAAGTCGCCCTGCAAAGCCAACATGAAGTTAGAACCTATCAAGAGGCCTGGGGGGTAGCAGGAAAGGAAAAACACCAGTGAAATCTGACATGAGCTAAGCATGTCCCTGAGGAGGAAACTAAGGGCAAAACTAAATTAAATAACCATTCTTAAAAAGTAGCCTCCACTTGGGCTTGCCAAGTGTGCATCTCAGTGTGTGCAGATGACTGCAAAGGGCTGAGCAGCTCAGGGTCTGCAACGTAACTCGGAGATCTTCCTCCTGGCGGACCCACTGGGTTTCCATGGAGAAATGTCATTTGCCCTGCAGCATACACCCAGATCTCCATGTTTCCTAAATGATGTCTGCCCTCTTCCCTCACTCCCTACCTCCTCATCTGTCCTGATGTAGTTAGCGCCATCTGGCTTCCCTGGGGTCTTGTAACTGTGGACAGGAGAAAAGAGCAGTTCAGTGACATGTCACATCAGAGCCAGCTTGACCTTTGCTTTCTGCACGTAAGGCAGGCTCACCTTTCCTCATCCTGCTTGTTGATGAAGTAGCCACGCCTGTATGCACAGCAGATGCCCAGCGTTATCAGTGCCAGTACAGCAAGGACAACCAGAACCCCCCCAATAATTCCGCCAATGTTCAGGTCATCTGAAGAAAAGGAGATGTGAGGGAAGAGATGATACACGCTCTGATCTTTAAAAAGACCCTGAGCCCACTGTGCCCACCCCACTTACCCCACCTAGCCCTCTGCCCCTCATGCCTACTCCAGCCAGAAGAGCAAACAGAAAACATTTAAAATCTTTCTAGCCTAGGACATGCAGGACACCATAACCCCTGATTTCACACATAAAAAGTGCCGAGACTTCCACAGTTCAAATGCAGTTACACTTTACACTGTATAAAAGGGGCTTGGCGGTCTATAAAAACCCTCTGGCTAAACGCCTGAGAATGTTATCAAGGAAATGTTCACATTATAAGAACAGAATTAAGAGCCAGGAGTCCTAAAGAAAAAATAAATCCCTAATTTCTAGGGCCTGCCTTCATTGTAGATTACTTGGAGTAGGAAAACTAGTTTCAAGCCTTCCTTGAAAGTAAAAAATACTAGATGCAAACCTGCCTTTCACTCCACGGGCTGCCTGGCCTCCTACCTGCAAGCCTCTTAGAGGAAACCCCCTGGAATTCCTTTTCTCATTTCTCTATGTGTACTGGGCAGAGGCACTTGGTCACTTTCAATGTGGGGGCACTGGTGGCTGTTTCCTTTATGCAAATAACAATGCATAGAAAAATACATGGGGAATTTATCAACAAAAGTGAACTAACTTGGAAGGTGTTAAACTTCTCCCTTATCTAGTTCTCAAATGTGAGTGTACATTTAAAAATTAATTTGAAAATTTTATTTTAAAATGTTAATTTCCAAGCTCCATCACTAAAGACTCAATAGATCTGGGGCAAAACTCAGGAATCTTCCTCTGGGAGAAAACGACCCTAGAGGAGTTTCCCTATTTTGACAGATGAAAAGAATCACCTTGAACACTTGTTTTCCACTCAGGCATTTCTAGCACACCTCTGGGCTAGGCCCTGGAGTCTGTGTGTGGAACGGTGGTCCCAAATGGTTATCATTAGGCAATTTTGGAAAACACCACTGTGGGGATGGTTGCAAACAGGTAGGAGGGTGGGACTCAAAAAGCTCCCCGAGTGATTCAGATACACTTTACCTGCCCCCATGCTCCCCTCAACATCTCGACCCTTCAGAACCAGAACCCCAGAGATAATGTCATCACAGAACAGGGTAAAGTTACTGGGGATAAAGCTCTGTCTCAGTTTCCTGCAAAGTGATAATAACTCCATAAGTTCCTGGAGACCTCACATGACCTTATGTTTTGACAATGCTATCAACTGACAGTTGATTAAACTCGCTGTGAGAGTTACATGACTGGCCCTGCTTGTCGAGACCCAGAGCTCTCTCTTCTTTCCCTTCAGTGTTCACAGTGGATTTGGGTGGATCCAGTCAGCACCAGAAGAAAGTTAACCCACAGCCGAAGAGCTGTCTAAACCGATTGTCTAACATTAAATTTGAAATGTTCTATTCGCTTCCACTTCCGATGAAATTTTCTTGAAAAGTAACTCACAGACTTCCATCTCTTGCTCCTCACACCTGGCGGAGCCGGCGTCATTGGAAGCGATACAGTAATACCGCCCAGAATCCTCCTTGTGAACAGCCGTGAAAACCTGGTTCAGAAAATGACAAGTAAATAATTAGACCAATCACCAGGGCAGAGACCTCTGAGAGGCTGCCACCCAAGATCTCACTGGGTGCAGAAAATGGTCAAATGTCTGCTTGCTTGCTTCAGGTCTCCCAAGGCTTCTCAGGCCCTGCCAGGTTCCTCCCTGATAGGCTTCTCTGACACTCTTGCCTGAGAGTTCCTGAACAGTGACATCCCCTTGGTATTTGGAGATACCGACGCCTGGCAACATCCACCATGAGATGTTCGGCCTGACTTTTATTCTGGTAAAGGGATGCTCTGATAATGTCTGCTCCACAGGCAGCACTTTGGCAAAACAAATACAGAGAATCTGTCATAATCTGCCTGATGATCCACAGACCAGAAGGCACCTCCCAGAGGAGAACTACACATAGGAAAAGCCTGCTGTGGATTGCTGCTGAGGTCAGTCTGTCCTTCAGTGTACGACCAATCTTGTTTCCTCTCCTCCACCACCCACCTTCCACCACCACCACTGGGTTATTCTGAAGCAAATTCCAGACACGTTTTATCCAAAAATACTTCAGTGTGTATCTATCTCTGTAAGATAAGGACTTTTAAAAACCGTAATCTCGATACAATTATCATGCCTGAAGCAATTAATAACTGCTTACCATCATCAAATATCCAGCCAATAACCAAACTTCCCAGATTGTCTCACCATGATTTTCACCATTGATTATCCAACCCAGGACCCTAATAACGTCCACTCATAACGTCTGCTTAATATCCCTCCTCTGTCTCGTTTAACCCACAGGTTTCCCTTCCTTTATTTTACCCCCTTAGGACTTGCTTATAAAAATGGGGAGGCCACTTTTCCTGTACAATCTCCAACTTTCCGGATTTTTAGCTTGTCTCTCCTGATAGTTGTTCTTTCTACCATAAGCATCCCTTGTGCCAAAGACACCTCCACTCTCGCCTCTCGGAAGAACTCTTACCAGAGTGCCTGTGTCAGAGTTTAAGAGAAAAGAGGAATTCCGCCACTTTTCCTGTACAATCTCCAACTTTCCGGATTTTTAGCTTGTCTCTCCTGATAGTTGTTCTTTCTACCATAAGCATCCCTTGTGCCAAAGACACCTCCACTCTCACCTCTCGGAAGAACTCTTACCAGAGTGCCTGTGTCAGAGTTTAAGAGAAAAGAGGAATTCCGGAAGCGGGGGTTGGCCCTGGAGTCCGTGGGCAGTGGCATGTCGTTGCGGTACCAGCTGTAGTGAGGCCGAGGGGAGCCTTCGCCCTCCTCGCAGTGCAGCGTGGCCACCTTGCCTACAGGAACAGCCTTCGGCACTCTGCAGACGGGGGTCACCGGCTTCACTGTAGGAACAATATGGGCTGCTGCTCGCAATCTCAGCAACACGGCTCCCTTCTTACCAAAGCCCACAGGGAATCAGCTCCAAAGACAAGGAAGCCAGCCAAGGGCCTCCTGCACCCCTGCAGTCCCCATGATCACATCTGCAGACTCATTTGCCCCCCCACCCCAGGCACCTCTAATCCCTTCCCCCTCCAGGAGGGGCTGTGGAGGGACTGACGGTGCGCTGAAGCCCCTCCTACGGCTGGTGGAGGAAAGAGGCTGAGCTGCACGTCCCTCCTCACCTTCCACCCCACTTGGGCAGCCTCGGCTCCCAGAAGTCCTCCCTCCCTAAGTCATGTGACAGCTCAGGGATGCAGCTCAGGAAGGAATGAAATCAAAGCAAGAGTTGATCTCTTCTACCCTATGGAGCAGAGATGCATGAGGCCTGAGATGGGGTGAAAATGTTTTACCTTCACATGCGTTCCTACCTTGCACAGTCAACTCAATGGCAATCTCATCAATTTCTTTGCGGTCATTTCGAGCAACGACCTCGCAGCGATAAAGGGCCGAGTCTGTCCGTGTCACATTCCAGATCTTCAGGGAAGTTTTCCCCAATAGCTCTGCACGACCTGCCAAGTCTCCTGTGTGAAAGAAGACACAGGACCCTAAGGCACTCTTTAAAGATATCTTTGCTACTCGAGGAGGGTGGTTTCTGGGGCCACAATTTGATGCCACATTAAGAAGACTGTAGACTGGTTTCTGTTTCTATCCCCATATAACAGAAGTGACTCCCTGAGAACAGGAACCATGACTTATACCTATTTGTAACCTGAGCAGCAAAAACAGCCCCTGGTGTGTAAAAGACAAGTCATTATATGTGTCTCTGTTGTTAAAGCCAGGAACCTCATCTCCTCCTCATTCCCAGGAGGGATTCCCCATTAAAAGAAAAACAAAACAAACAACATTTAAAAAACAAAAACAAAAAAACTAACCTTCCACAAAGGGTCCTGGGACAACTGGATATCCACACGCAAAAGAATGAAGCTGAACCTCTGCCTCACTCCATATACGACAAAGACCTAATGTTAGGAGGTAAAACTGTAAAACAGGCTGGCTGGTCAGCTCAGCTGGTGAGAGCACGGTGCTGGTAACACCAAGGTCAAGGGTTTGGATCCCCATACCAGCCAGCCGACACAAAACACAAAACACAACAAACAAAACAACTATAAAACTCTTAGGAGAAAAGCAGGTATAGATCTTCATGACCTTGGATTAGGCAATTATGTCTTAGCTATGACACCAAAAGTACAAGCACACCCAAAAAGTTACACTGGACTTCATCAAAGGACACAGGCAGGTGAAAAGACAACCGATCCACAGGTTAGGAGAAAATATACGACAGCGGACTAGTATCCAGAATAGACAAAGAATTCACCAATCAACAATAAACAGACAAATAACCTAACCAAAAAATAGACCTGAGATTTGAATAGACATTTCTCCAAAGAAAATATACAAATGACCAATAAGCACATGAAAAGGTGCTAAGTATCATTATTCATCAGGGAAAGGCAAATCAAAACCACACTAGATACCACTTCATAGCCACTAGGATCCAACAGCCAGACAGTAACAAGTGCTGGTAAGGACGTGGGGAACACACCGCTGGCGGGGATGCAAAATGGTGGCACTACTTTGGAAAACAGTTTGCCAGTTTCTTAAAATGCTATACATGCAACTACCATATGACCCAGCAATTGTATGAGGGCTCATGGAAAAACAGAATTAACAGATAAAACGAACATTGCCATGAACTTTTTGAAGTAGCCTTGTACTCTTGGTCATTATCCCAAAGATGAAAACTTATATTCACACAAAATAATGTTCATAGCACCATCACTGATAACAGTCAAAAAGTGGAAACAACCCAAATGTACCTCAGTTGATGAACAGATAAAATAATGTGGTATATCTACAACAGAATATTATTCAACCATTAAAAGGAGGGAAGTTCTGAGACACTCTACTACCATGGATGAACCTTCAAAACATTATGCTAAGTGAAAGAAGTCAGCACAAAAAATTGTAAGATTTCATTTACAAGAAACGTCTGGAATGGGTTAACCCATTGAGACAGAAATTAGATTAAGGGCTGCCAAGGACTGTGGGGAAGGGGACTGACTACTATTGGGTGTGGGGTTTCTTCTGGGGATTGATGAAAATGTTCTGGAATTTGACAGTGGGGATGACTGCACAACTACGCAAATACATTCACCACGACCACTGAATTGTACACTTTAACAGGGTGAGAAGAAACAGAGCACGCCTGGGGTCACAGGCAGGGGACGAGGGCAGCATCCCCTGCCAGGAAACAGGCAAGGAGCACGCACCCCTGCCAAGAAACAGGCAGGGAGCAGCCGAAAACACCACTCCCTTGCAGGTGTCCCACCACAGCCACTGCCACAGCCACGCCTGCCGTCCCCTGCCAGGAAACAGGCAAGGAGCACGCCGAAAACACCACTCCCTTGCAGGTGTCCCACCACAGCCACTGCCACAGCCACGCCTGCCGCAAGAGCTGCTCGACACCACAGCAGTAGCCACAGCCACCGTGCAGGCAGCCCGCCAGACACCCGACTGCACTGACACAAGGAGAGCTGACAGTGGAGACCGGAAAAAGAAGACAATGTCTCTCTCCTCAAAGCCCACCCCAGCGTGATAGAAGCAACCGCTCTACCACGCCCCTGCTTTATTTCTGATTTTAATAATTTCTGTCTTCTCGCTTTTTGTCCTGATCAGTCTATCTAAAGGTTTGCAAACTGTGTTGATCTTTTTAACAAATCAAAAAAAAAAAAAAGACTATTAAGCAGTCTACATAGCACATTGATATAAATATCTTAATCAAACATGAACTTTACATAATTTTTTTAGGATATAATAATCTTTATATATATGATATAACTTTTTAAATATGTAACTATCATTCATTTTCTTTGACAGACTTTGTTATAGGAGACTGAAGTCAAGCTCAAAACCCATTTCTCGTTATGATCTGTTTTTCCCCTTACTTTCTTTTCTTTCTAATGACAATATTGAATTTTCTAAATCAGATAGTTAAGAACATTTTTGTTTTCAAGAGTTCATCACAATACATTTCTATATTATTTTTTTAAAAAGGGTGAGACATGCTGTAGGAATTATCTCAATAAAAGAAATTTTAAGCGTTAAGGGACACAGTGAAATCTTTCAAAGAAGCATGAAGAACCTATAGAACAACAAATAGGGAAAGGAGTTCAGAAAAAAAGAATGACCCAAAAAAGTACAAACTGTTTCTAAACCTTACAGCTGGTGATAAGTGTATAAAATATATATTACCATAATATAATACAAATAGGAAGATGCTTAAGAGAAAGAATGAACATTTTCAATGCCTTCTTCATAAAAAGGTTTTTTACATGGTTGTGATTAGTAGATTAGAGTATCTATCATGTAAGAAAATAGTAAATAAAAACCTACCAGGGTAGTCTTGCATTGAGGCAAGAGAAGAGACCAAGCCGACTCAAGCTTTCCTCCAGCCCTCATATTGTGATAAATACTCTCCCTCAAACTCCCCATCTTTTAATTTTTAAAAAAAATTTATTTATTTTTTTTGCATGCTAGAATTGTTGCAGAGCAGTTGCGGGAGGGAAAGGGAGAAGGAAATAGGGTGTGAGTAAGAAGGAGTGGGGCTTAGTTGAGGCCCGTGGAATCCCCCTCATTCCAGCAGAGAACACTAGGGGGGTTCTGGTGGCAGCCTGGTCATCACTGGGCTGGTTGCAGATGTTGTGGGGGGCATGGCTGAGGCCATTGGCTCCACCACTGCCCTGGCTCGGGAGCCTGGGACACTTCCTGCAGCAGCTGGGTGGTCAATGCTGGGCTGGTTGTGGATGTTAGGGGGCTGGGTGTGGCTGAGGCTGTCAGTCCCCCACTGCCCCAGCTTGGGAGCCTGGGGCACTTCCTGTGGTGGCTCGATGGTTGTCACTGGGCTGGTTGTGGATGTTGGGGGGGCATAGCTAAGGCCATCGGCCCCCCACTGCCCCAGCTCGGGAGCCCAGGGCGCTTTCTGTTGAGGCTCAGTGGTCGTCACTGGGCTGGTGGTGGTTGTCAGGAGGGTAATGGCTGAGGCCATTGGTCCCCCACTGCCGTGGCTTGGGATCCTGGGGTGCTTCTTGAAGCAGCTTGGTGGTTCTCACTGGGCCAGTTGTGGTGGTTCTCACCAGCCACTCTCAGGTGGGCATGGCTGAGGCCCTCTTCCCTTCTCCCTCTCTGGGTTGGGACCCTGGGGGGCTTCTAGTCCTTCTAGGTTTTACAGGTATTCTTTGGTGGTGTTAGACCTTTACTAGTTAGTATCAGACTTTGCCTCTGATCTGTGCATATTCTGTTTTTTCTTTCCATTCTGTGTTGCATTATTCACTGTTCCCACCACTTAAACTCTGCACTGGAACTAATTTATAGTCCTTTGCTTACTTCTAAAATGGAGGAACTTCNACAAAACAAAAGAGGTGGGGGAGGGCCCACGTTAGAGGGAAAACAAAACTATCTGTAAGAGCCTACAGCTCCTGATCCGGAGAACACAGAGCAGAGAGACCACAGAGAGACCACAGAGAGACCGATCATTTCCACGAAGGCTTTCCCCACCCCTGGCCTCTCTGAGCGCTCTGATGGCACTGCTTTGAGTGCACCTGCCCTGGTGCCCCTGCTCACTCCTTGCCTCCCTCAGGAGAGGTCNTTAAACTCTGCACTGGAACTAATTTATAGTCCTTTGCTTACTTCTAAAATGGAGGAACTTCTTGTGGGGACCAGCACTTGAGACCGGTGTTTGAGCTAAATTGCTTCATTGCTGCTGATTCCCTGGGGGAGGCTTTTTGTGCAGCTCAGGTTTTAATTGTTGACCTTGTAAGTACTTCCAGGTCTTGTGAGGTCTGGTACACCTGGGTTGTGTGGAAACTCTGGTCTGGGCCTGAGTCTTTTCAGCAAACTGCAACTGCTGCAGTTCTATATTCCTGACTAGTCTCCACGGACTGATCCTGTGCTGACTGGAGGGCAGGTCAGCTGTCCATGCTGTGCCCCAGTGTTCCCCTGGTGGGCCTGTCTCCCCCACTGCCCACACTCCAAACACTTCCCATGGGATGGGCCATGTGCTGGTCCCTTGCAATGACTCACCGGCCTCTGAGTGGCTCCTTTTTTCAGTTGTCTGTGGCCTCTCATTCCTATGTGGGTCCCACAGGAACCCTGCTAGTGGTCTTGCTGGTCTGGGGTCACCAAGGCCCTCTTCTCCCCTGCAGCCTCCAAGCGATATCATAGGAAGGGCACAGCTCTGGCTTTTGCCAGCTCCTGCTCCACGTGCTCACGAGCTCCTGCCTTGAAGCGGCTGGGGCTCAAAATGATGAGAGCTATTCTTTCTTTGTCTCATCGTGGCTTCTCCTGTGTTCATGTGCTGTGTAGGTCTCTCCTCTTCCCCTGAGCTCTAGTTGCCCCAGCTTGGCTGCTGTTGCTTTCTAATAGTTGTCTTAATTCCCCATCTCTACAGCTAACAGTAAGATATTTAATTCCCACAAAAAAGTTTCTTTAAAGGATTTCTGACTTGATTTCTCTGATGATCTAAACTGCACGTATAGGGCTTAACAGAGTCAGCCTAGTGGCCAAAGAAAACTGATTTATATTCTTAGAATAACATTTCTATCTCTTCAAAAATAAGAGGTAGGAGCCCTGATATGATCACTGCACACAGTATGAATGTACCCAAATCTATTGTACTCCGTATATATATACATAAATTGTCATGGGTCAATTAAGAAAAATAAAAAGAGAGAGAAAAAAAGAGAGAAATAGGGAGTAGAACAGTGGTTACCGGAGGGAGGGAAAGGAAGGAAAAGGCTGGGGAAAGATTGGTGGACTAATATACAAAGTTACAGTCGGATAGGAAGAATAAGTTCCGGTGCCCAGGGGTGACAACAGCTAGTAATACTGTAATGTATATTTTAAGAGAGCCAGAAAAGAGGATCTTGAGTGTTGTAACTACAAAGAATTGATCAATGTTTAGGTGACAGCTATGCTAACTATTCTAACTCGATCATTATATAATATATGCATCTATGGAAACAACAAATTAAACCCCATAAACATGTACAATGAAAAAACTTTAAATTACAAAACAAAAGAGGTGGGGGAGGGCCCACGTTAGAGGGAAAACAAAACTATCTGTAAGAGACTACAGCTCCTGATCCGGAGAACACAGAGCAGAGAGACCGCAGAGAGACCGATCATTTCCACGAAGGCTTTCCCCACCCCCGGCCTCTCTGAGCGCTCTGATGGCGCTGCTTTGAGTGCACCTGCCCTGGTGCCCCTGCTCACTCCTTGCCTCCCTCAGGAGAGGTCATGTCCTTCACTCTGTGCCATCAGGCCCTCCTGCAGCACAGCTATCCTAGCAACCCTCCCCTGGACTCTCCATCACCTGTGCCTCCACCTCAGCTCAAGCCACCAGCAGCTCCCCCTGGGTCCACAGAGGAACTCTGACTTGGGCCCCTGCTCTGAGACTCACCCATTCCCAGTCTCTTCTCCACAAAGCAGCCATCTCCTCTCCCCAGCGCAGTATGACCGCCCTGCGTCCTCTCAGAACCACTCAGCGTAGCCATAGCCTCATCTCCTCCCAGCAGTGGTGGGGAACGTGCAGCCTCCCCCCAGCCATGCAGGCTGTCACTTCCGCATCTTCACACCAGCACCCTTTCCTGGACCAACACCTTTGCCCATGCCGCCCTTGCCATCTTGCATGGCTCCCTGCCCACTCTTCACACCGCTGCCCAGCTGCTGCTTTTGGGGAGCCTTCCTTGACCACTGTCCTCCCCCCCACTTGGTGTCATCCCAGGGTGCCCTGTGCTGACACTGGAATGAGGTCCTGCCAACCTGTCTAGCAGGGGCTTTCTCCTTGCAGGGAGACACGATGGGGGACTTGGTAAACACCTGTTGTCTCCTTGCTGCTGCGCATGATCCATCTGATCAACTCACTTCTGTCACTCCTGTCATGGATCGTGATACAAAGATGGCCTAGGAAAGTGTTCACATTGATTCCTCAAAAAGATGAGTTGTGGACAGACTAAACGAACTAATGAATTGATATTTGCTGAAGTTACATGACAGGGAGGTTCAATATATTATTCTCATTACTTATGCACATGTTCGAAATTTTCCATAATAATAAATAACAAAAACAAAACAGTCCTCACTACAGACGCAGGTTGCCTGTCCAAGGTGAGTTTCTGGCCATAAGCACATGCCTGGGCCTGTGGACAAAGGACAGGTCAGCAGGCAGAGAAGACAACGGGATCATACCCTGAATGCTGTTGTCAAAAAACACATATGTGGTTTGGTCATCTTTAATTTTCTTCCATTCAATCCTGGGATCATTTGTCTGTGAATCCGTAATGATACAAGACAGCTCCACACCTAAAGAGCAAAGGAAAAAAGGACTCTCAGTGACTGCGGTGGAATGCTTCTAGGTTTACCTGTGCACCCAACCCTGCATGCTGTGTAGAGTTTGAGAGACTGCTCATGCACCATAGAAACCTGCCCACCTCCAGGCTCCAAGAGACTTTGAGAAAAGATGAGTTTTTGTCAGAAAAATATAAAGACAATTAGCAAGGATTTTACCACATATAGTATACACTCCCTTAAAATATGCTGCATGTACATAAATGTCTTTGTGTGTGAGCATGAAGCCGGGCAGGAATCTGATGCTGACCAGTACAAACCCACACAGAGTGTGCTGCAGGCCTGTGGACATGCTGCACGTGAGCAGCCACCCCCCAACATCTCCTCGGCCTGACATACGTGTCCTGGCATGGCTGCAAGACCACCACATGTCCATTAGGTGGTGCCCATTCTCCTTATAGCGTGTGCCTCGTACTTACTTTCAAATTCCTGCACCACTGGGTTTCGGTTGCTGGATTTGAGATTC
>NW_007726406.1:460489-464506 GCF_000696425.1 Galeopterus variegatus | reverse complement strand
ACCCAACCCTGCATGCTGTGTAGAGTTTGAGAGACTGCTCATGCACCATAGAAACCTGCCCACCTCCAGGCTCCAAGAGACTTTGAGAAAAGATGAGTTTTTGTCAGAAAAATATAAAGACAATTAGCAAGGATTTTACCACATATAGTATACACTCCCTTAAAATATGCTGCATGTACATAAATGTCTTTGTGTGTGAGCATGAAGCCGGGCAGGAATCTGATGCTGACCAGTACAAACCCACACAGAGTGTGCTGCAGGCCTGTGGACATGCTGCACGTGAGCAGCTACCCCCCAACATCTCCTCGGCCTGACATACGTGTCCTGGCATGGCTGCAAGACCACCACATGTCCATTAGGTGGTGCCCATTCTCCTTATAGCGTGTGCCTCGTACTTACTTTCAAATTCCTGCACCACTGGGTTTCGGTTGCTGGATTTGAGATTCACAGCCCCTATCAAGCAGCCTGAAGGAAAAAAGAAAAGTAAAATCAGAGACAATGCATCTCTAAAACAGCAGAGAAAGTGAAACTGAGGTCAGGTCTTTCCCTTCTGTGTAGGCTACAGTCACTAACCATAGAGGATAGAAAAATACTATATTGCACAACGAAGTCTCTCAGGTACAGCAAGTTAACTACTTCTCTCTCAGTCTGGCCTTCACTGGAAGGAACCAAGAGAAAGAGAAGTGTTCTGAGGACCCACTCTCCTTCTGTATCCCAGAGCAAAGCCCCTAGAGCTATAAAGCCCTATAGCTAAGCATTTCGTTTTTGCTCAGAGTCATCACTAATACTTTCGACACCTACAAGGGCCTCCTTGGGTGTTCCTCCCCCCAGCCTCGCCTCGCCTCCTGCTTCCAACCCTGCAGTGGCTCCCTCATGCCACATGATACAGTCCACGCCTGAAACGTTCCCCTTCAGGATGGCATCGACATGCTCTGGGTACAGTTACCAACCAGCTGGGAGTCCATCTTGCTGTATTAGCATCTAACCCAGTGGTTCCAGTCCATGAAGAAGTTTTCACCAGTCCTTGGTGAAACAGTAAAAATAATGATAACACGGTGATTTTCATGAAGATAAGTTTATACTACTGAGGAAATCAAGTTATGCTACTCACATGGCAATCTCTTTCAAAGGCAGCATCTGATTCCTCATGCATTTCAGCAAACATTAGAAATCGGTTTATCAGGGTCTCAAAATTTCTCAACTACTCTTGGAGAGATCTGCCTAAAAAATGTCATTCTTTAGCTACCTGGCCTCTAAGAAAACATGTCATTCCCAAAGAAGTCCTTCATACAGAAAACCCTTATTAAGTCTCTGGATCTTGGCTTACTATATTTGTCAACCAAAGAAAATGTGCAGAAAGACTTGGTGCTCTGAGCTGCTTTCTAACTCCTTGTGTATTAGGAAGGCTGCTAGCCACAACAATGCGTTCTTTTCTTTATCTTATGTAATGGTCCAGCTGCATGTACCCATGCCAAGTACATATTTTGATCTTTTCTTATTTAGTAAAACTTCACTCATTCTAGCAAAAGCCTCACAGAATCTAATAAAAAGGGAAGAAAACAGAAGTATAATATACCTGAGTTGCTATCAGTTTCTAAAACACTCACTTCTACAAAAGACTATAGAACCAGGACAAGTGAAGATAATGTTTTGTCTTATTTTGGAGGCTGGAAGTACACTGCATGCATGTGTGGCACTTTTACTTCTTCCACCCGAAAGCTCCAGTGACCCACCAATTAACAGACAAAGATACAAGATGCTCAGAGTGTCTACCAATGCCACACAGGTCCCTTCTAAGGAAAGTAACCATAGACAGTTGAGTATGATTATCATGATTTACAAAACACACCAAAACTCTCACTACAAGTAACTGTGACCAGGAATCAGCCTCTGAACCAAAGACCACTGAAGAAGGGGCCTTAGGGGTAACTCATGAGAGTGGATAATAACTGAATAACTGGACAACCCAATCAGATCCTTTCTCTTAAGAAGTATGAAGCCACAAGAAATAAGAAAATGAGTTAGAGAGCTTATAGTCACAAGAGAAATAGAGTACAAGTAAATTATAAGGTCAGAGACACAGATGTGTCAAAAAGGTGTAAAATACTAGAGTGGGCAATAACAGATGAACTAGAGGACATAAAAGGTAAGTAGGCCACTAAACTTGCCGTAGTATCTGAACAATGTCAAATTTTCATGAAGGCCAACCGAGCTCTATATCTTTACAATAAACCTTAGGGTAAACTAAGCCAATGTGTTTCTTACAACCTAAAAGAAGCTAAGGTACCAGCCCCAGATAATGGAAATAATACCCTCTTATCCCTCTGTACTGTAGCAGAGAAGCGAATACTCTATACCTGTTTAGGAAGCCTTGGCATAATCTCTCTCCTGTACACCTATCCTACATGAACTTCACAGGCGGCATTCTGTGTCAGTCCTAGGAGGCAACAGAGGGTACTTCAAGAAGCTCATGGAAAAATTCCTATTCTCTTTTAAATCTATTTTCCCAAGAATTTTTTGAAGTCCCCACATAGGTCCTCAAAAGATTCAAGAACAGAGGACCACTTCAAAACAAGTGAGGCTCCACCTTAAGTGACGACCTGCCACAGTTGGGCCCTAGATCTGATAAGGTCCCAAGCTGAAAGTCCCTTCTCAGAATTCTCATTCTATTCCTAAAACATTCCTAAATTTATAAATATTCTAGAACTCTTTAATTTGTACATCCCCAGTAGCGTAGGGCCTCACTTTAAAATTTAGTAATAACTGTGTAAAATAGTCATGCTATGAGGATTCGAAAACACTTGAAGACATCAGAAGTAACTCATCTGGAGTACTGTTCAATGCCTGGGGATAAGTTCTGACATAACCAGTTAGGAATGGGGTCTGGGAGCCAGCTTCAAGTTGTGGGTGCTGAAGTTCAATTGTGCACACACTGAATCCCAGTGCTATCAGAATACTCACGCACTGAGATTGTATTAGTTAAGACTGGATAAAGGGTTTTTTGGAAGGAGGAAAAAAGAAAAACTGCTAATCTATCAAATGTTCCTATTTAATTTCATGTCTGTCTTGGCCTGTACATCACCCTCTAAGCTGTTTGGGGGAATCATTCATTCAGTAATTTCTATTTAGCACCTAGTATGTACTATATACTGGTACAGATATTAGAGATAATACATGAAGAAAACAGATAAAAATTTACATTCTCATGGAGCTTACATTTTAGTGTAGGAAAAAAAAATGGGTACTGTATTATTCATCTTTATTATATCTTCAGTGCCTGACTACAAAACTTACTACAAAGCTACAGTCATCAAAACAGTATGGATCAGCATAAAGACAGACATTTAAACCACTGGGATGGAATAGAAAGCCCAGACATAAATAAACCCTGTATATATAGTCAGATGATTTTCAACAAAGATACCAAAATCATTCAACAGAGAAAGAACAATCTTTTTAACAAATGGTGCTGGAAAAACTGAATATCCACATGCAAAATAATAAAATTGGACCATATGTAAAAATTTACTCAAATTGGATCGAAGACCTAAACATAAGCGATAAAACTATAAAACCCTTAGAAGAAAACACAGAAAATCTTCATAACATTGAATTTGGCAATGATTTCTTTGACATGACAGTAAAAGCATGGGCAACAAAAGAAAAGATAGGTAAATGGACTTCATCAAAATTTTTAAAATTACACATTAAAGGGCACTACCAAGAAAGTGAAAAGACAATCCATAAAATGGGAGAAAATATTTGCAAAGCATATATATGATAAGTGATCAACATCTAGAATATACAAAGAACTCGTACAACTCACCAACAAAAAAACAAACAGACTCAAAAATGAGAAAATATTTGCAAAGCATATATATGATAAGTGATCAACATCTAGAATATACAAAGAACTCATACAACTCACCAACAAAAAACAAACAGACTCAAAAATTGGCAAAGAACTCGAATAGACATTCTTCCAAAGAAGACATACAAATATTTGGCCAGTAAGCA
>NW_007726406.1:457473-459504 GCF_000696425.1 Galeopterus variegatus | reverse complement strand
ATGATTTCCTAAAACTAATCGCTTCAGGTAGAACTGACAGGTGTGTTTTCAACCCAGAAGAACTAGGTCACTCAATCCAAGATAGATGTTGTGCTTGTAATTCCATCTTTGAAACTCTTTTATATGCCAAAGCTATGAACTACTATCAAAAAGTCTGGGCCCTACTTTTAATACTCTTATGGATTTTCAGTGTGATTTTGTACCCCTCAATTTTCCCAACTCTAAAAGATTATCAGAAAATCTTTACTCTTCTTTCACTAATAATTAAAGATAAATAAACATTTTAGAAGAAGAACCATTTATTATCATTATTATTATATTTACTATCTAGGGACCAATGACCTTCTAGGGGCCAAGAGAACTGCGTTTCAAATAGCCTTAAACCTGAGGCCAGAAAATATATTAGCACTAAATACATGAGTGAAATGATACAAATGAGGAACCCAAGAAAATCCTACGTGAGGTCTAAAGCAGGTGAAGGAGAGATGGGCTAAAAAGCAAAAAGAAGAAAAGGAGGGTGTTGAAAAAGAGTGTACAGACTGAACTGTGCCCCCACCCCCCCATTCACGTGTTGAAGCCCTAGCTTCCAATGTGACTGCAGATAGGGTATTTAAAGAAGAAATTGAGTTTAAAAGAGGTGAAAGGGTGGGGCCCTAATCCAATATGACTAGCATCCTTATAAGAACACAAAAAACACCAGGGATGTGCAAGCACAGAGGAAAGACCACGTGACATACAGAGTGAAGGTGGTTGTCCGCAGGCCAAGGAGAGAGGCCCCAGGAGAAATTAACCCTGCCAACACCTTGATTTTAAACTTCCCAGCCTATGGAACTGTGAGAGAAGAAACGTCTGTTCTTCAAGCCACTTTCTTGTGGTATTTTGTTGGGACATCCCTAGCGAACTAAGACAAAGGGAATTGAAAGAGCAAGAAAAAGAAGGAAAATAGACGAAAATGTAAAAATGATGTTTTCTGACTTTATACCAAATCCAGAAATTCTAAATTTTTGAGTAGCAAAATATGCCTGAAGTCAGAGCTGACAAAGGCTGTTGGTCTTTTATTCAATAATGTTTCATCTCAGCTGGGGAGAGGGGGGAGAAAGGAGCTCTGAGGATGCAGACTCTGGGGTCCACTCCTGGGAGGCTGTCCCTGCAGGTGAGCAGAGATGACAAGGGATCTATAACACACATGGAACGACATTTGCAGTCATATTAAGGAGGAGACTAGACCTCAGGCTGGTGTGTTCTCAAGCTGATAATAACTACAAAAAATATACCAGCAGCTCAGTGTCAGGCCAAGGCTCAACCCCAGGAGGGAAACATTTTCTTTTTTCTTTCTTTCTCTTTCTTTCTTTTTTTGACTGTAAACAACACCCAAAAAGCTCTGATTTTATTTTTACAAAAAAATAATCACTGTTTGATTCACTGTGGGAGTCAATAAGTGCTTTCTGCCTAGAGACATCTGATCCGCAATGAGAGACACCCGCCAGTTCAGACACACAGCGCAGGATTAGAAAGCAGCCCCAAGAGGGCACAGCGATGATGGAACGTCCAGCTGAATACCAACCAGCCTCACTTACTCTCTTCTTGTTTTTCCTGTCTGTGCCTTTCTAGGAGCAGCAGCTGTCACTACATTCTCCAGTGGGCTTACTTGTTTGAAACATACTAAATTAATGCTGTATTTCTAAGTGGCATCCACTTTACAATGGCTTACTACAAGGACATTATCTCTCATTCTTGAAACCAGGGAAGGAAGTGAAGATGATTCAGGTTCATTCCTTAGCATAACCCTTCAAGATAGTCAAGGTAAGTGACATTGTTTCCAGTTTACAAAAGATGGCATGCCCAAATGGCTTGCCTCCAGTCCACCGCTGAGTGGTGGGGCTAGCACTTCAAGCTGTGTCCTTAGACTCCTATCCAATACTCTTCCCATCACACTGTGATGCCCACAATTCTTTTTCCTGTGACTCTATGAAAGAAATTTAAACATTTCTTTTTTTAATGTGTGCATGCTTGACAAGAAATGTGTCAAGA
>NW_007726406.1:452356-456697 GCF_000696425.1 Galeopterus variegatus | reverse complement strand
CCGGCAACGGGATCGCAAGCCTCGGCGTTGCTCCCGCGCCTCGCTCAGCCAGTGCGCGGGAGCCGGTCTGTATGTGAGCCTCCAGTCCACCGCTGAGTGGTGGGGCTAGCACTTCAAGCTGTGTCCTTAGACTCCTATCCAATACTCTTCCCATCACACTGTGATGCCCACAATTCTTTTTCCTGTGACTCTATGAAAGAAATTTAAACATTTCTTTTTTTAATGTGTGCATGCTTGACAAGAAATGTGTCAAGAGATTAAAAAAAAAAAGTTTGAGAATTCCTCCTCTATAATCTAACCACTTATTCCCCAAATGCTAAATGACACTAAGATTGTCAAAGGCAAGGCTATCGTACAACATGTCACTGCCAGGCTATCTACATCACAATGAGAGAACGAGGCAGAGAGGAGCTACTGATATTTTCAGGGCCAGAACTAGGTATTGAACAGCTAAGTATAATCAGTGGGATTTGTGGATGAAGAGAGAAAATCAGGATTCAATAATATTACACATGGGATAGATTCACTTCCAAATGCATGCCCCTTGCCATAAACAGTGGTATCTGGCACAGAGTTTTCTACATAGGAAGATCTGACCAAGAAACTGTGACTTTGCTATCCTACCTCTGTTACAAATTTTCTGAATTATCTGCACAGTCTTCAGAACTACCCGCAAAATTCCCCCATATCTACATGCTCATATTTGAAACACACTAGTAAAGAGCCTCAGGAAAGGCTCCCCACTATTGTGGGGAGAAGTAACCAGCTCTGAATCCTGCCTCGAGCATGCGCAAACATTGACTGCCCTGAATTAAAACCACAGGCCCTTCCCAGTACCGAGGTTTTCCTCCCAGCTCTCAGAAGCAGATGACAGAGTCAAGCATATAAACAAATCTGCAGGGCACTGCAGCACGGGCTCTGGCAGAGGACAAGGGAGATGGCAGGGATGAGCATGCTGTGGCCCCTCATCTGCACATGAGTCGCCAGCAGACTTTGCCTCTGCCTCATTCGGTTGTGGAACAAAGCGAGTGCAGAGTAGAGAGCCGGAGGGCTGCGGCACCACTCTGAGTTTCTAAACTGACTGTGTGGCGTCAATCTCTAAGCATCTAGCCTCAAGAATTACAAGCATCCCACCGTTCTAAACACAGGGCTATTAGAAAATCTATGCTTCTCCTGGGAAGGCAAGGGTGAGCTGGGGAAGGGATGTCATAGGAAAACTTACCAGCTACACAGAATATAAATTTTCACATATAAGGAGCCATTCACAGGTGCACAGAGAAAGATGAGCAGAAAGAGAAGTGAGACCTTTGAACTCACAAAGAGCATTATTTTGACATGTAGCAAGTGTAGCAGTAAGCTGCTGCTGCTTGTAGGTCAGTTGACTATTTGGCTAAAGAAGAGAACTGAACCCTTTGGGGTACTTTTCTCTGAACTGGACTGTCAACCGGCCTGTAGGACTGATGCCTAATGTAGGGAAAGAACAAAGCAGACATTGTACTTTATCCTACCAACACTTTAATAATTAATGAAGCCAAAGAGAGCCAAAGGGTAAGCACACCGTGCTGCTGGGACTGTAACGAGCTGTATGTTCTTTGACTGTCACCTGCCCTGTCTCACGGCACATGCTGAACACTGATTCAGGCTCCCAGCTTCCCATCAACACAGGTAAGGATGACAACGTTCATTTCTCATGTAGGGGGTCCGACCCAGGGAGGTTAACAACTACAAGCACAAAGTGGAAACCAGAAGCCAAGAGTTTTGACTCCTAGTCCCTACTTCCTGGCTTTATTTTACAATCTTTCTTATAAGAAGAAACACATGAAATCTATCCAGAACCGAGAGAGCAACAAATAGGTGTGAAGAGGATCTGGAACTAAAAGGAAGTCATGAGTCAGACCCTGAAGCCTACACTGAGATCCCATTGTTCTAGTAAAACCCTTTCTTAGATGAGTTTGCAAGGAAGTGGCCTAAAAAAAGCCTCTGACCTGGTCTGCATCGGCACCGTTGTCTTCAGCACAGCCATCTCTTCCTTCCAGGGAAGGTGTGGGACTGAGTCACACGATAGTACAGGGAGCAGCGAGATGGGAGCGATAGGGCAGGGGAGGAAATGCTGGCTCGCTGGTGCACTCAAGGGCCTTCTTCCTTCACAGGACTCCTCAGGTTCTTCTCTGGAACTACTGTGTTCTTTGCTTCCCCTTCCTTTTCCTAATGTGGAATAATTTTAGCAGTTGTGGACAGCTGCAGTTTATTTCAGTTTTGAGAGACTTTCCGGAAAATCTGCCAAGGTCTGGGGATCTGATGCCAGACTAGTTATATGACCATCATTTTGGAAACTTGTTTAAAATGCCATTTCTTAACTTGCCTTCTCGTCGCCTAGGTCACATGGCTCCCCACATTCTAATCCAGGAGGCTGGGAAAGGTCTGAATCTGTATTTTCCCCATGCCTTCCACGTGATTCTCATGCAGAGCCTCATTTGGGGAACCCTACTAAATCACTTATCTGTGAGGGCCAGGCCCAAATCTGGGGCTGTACGCACAGAAAGGCAGCTCTGTTGTTGGACATGAGGACCATGCCTGCTGTCCTTTACTATTCTGAAGAATTACTGGCTATAAAATACTTCTACAACCTCAGAAAAAAAGAACTCATAATATAAAATACTATAAAAAAAAATACGTTTAAGCCATAACAGATGTTGAAGTATTGTTAGTCTCAGACCACAAACTTTCTGATTCAGCAGAGGCTGGCTTATTTTGATTGATTTTTTTCAGAGCTTTAGCATACTGGTGGCAAGCATCCTGCAGCAGTGAGGGTCCATGAAAAACTAAATTCCAAAGGTGACCTTTCAACCCACATCCAGACAGATCAAGGTCTCAACATGCAAACCACCTGTATTTCTCTCCTGTGGAAACAAAACTCATCTGAACAGCAGAGCAGGCCTGTTGAATCCAACGGAATCCTGGCACTGGGAGATGAAGGGGCTCTGTCTTTACAATGGCTATTATCACTTCACTGTAGAGACAACTAAAAGAGAAAAATCAATAGCTGTTTTAGCTATCCATAAAAAATTAAATTACTTTGGGTTTATATTCATTACTATAAACCAAGAGGGAAGAGAAGTTCTTTAAGAAAATGCTTTCACTTTAACTCAGATGTGTTGCTCGCTAAGAACTAGTTTATGTATGTCTGCTCTCTGAAGAGTTATATTTAGCCTTCTGACATTCTGTCCAGTTTGTCTAATGCTCAAAAGACATTTTTCCCTGACCAGGACTCCAGCAGCAAGGGTGCACGTCAGCATGCATCACTGTGGGACTGCAGAGGCCCACTGGGGCTCAAGTCTAAATATAAAGTGGCAATGTAGGCTTTCTAGCGGAGAACAGCTACATGTTTATTCTTCAAAACAGACCACTGCTGCATGCTTGCTTAGCAGAATCCATCTCAGAGAAGAGAATGTTCCATTAAATAGTGTCTTTTCAACAATGTCTCAGTTCCTTAACTAATTTTTTAAGGAATTTAAGAGAAAGAGCAGGGGGAGAAAGAACACATAGTTCCCAGACCCTCTCACTCATACACACAAAAAAATATATATAGTAAATCAATCAGATAAGGGTTCTGACAAGAACACTAGCCAGCTGAAGTCCTGGTAGGCATGTCCATTGTGACCTAGGCTAAACTAAATAGTTATATAAGCAAAAGGACCCTTCAAAATAAAGTACAAGAAGATCCAACCAAATATCAAGGAATTCCACATAATCTGGCTATGGTGGTTAATTGTATGTGTCAACTTGGAGGGTGTTTTTGGATGAGAGTAACATTTAAATTGGTGGACTTTGAGTAAAGCACATTGTCCCCCATGGTGTGGGTGGGCCTCATCTAATCAGGTGAAAGCCTGCAGAGAACAAAAGGATCAGCCTTCCCATGCAGAAGGGAATTTCTCCACCTGACTGCCTTCAAATTTCATCTTTGCCACCAGCTCTCCTGGGTCTCCAGCCTGCCAGCCCACACTGCAGATTTTGAACTCACCAGCCTTCATAATCATATGAGCCAATGCCTTACAATTAATATCTATCTATCTAGCTCCTAATAGTTCTGTTTCTCTAGAGAGCTCTGACTAATACTACTCTGGCTAAGACACTTCTTAGAGGAAAAATCTACATCACTTTACTGCACATATGCTCTATGGAGAACGCTTTCAGTGGCAACCCTAAGAGCAAAGTCGGAGAAATATCACGTAATATTCCCATTAAGCTAGCAGGAAGATATCAGATGAGATGCTATTTCCTTGAGTACACTGTCCTGTTGTTTCTATTTGACTCAACTGTCTCCAAACCCAAACCATCAAA
>NW_007726406.1:443134-452226 GCF_000696425.1 Galeopterus variegatus | reverse complement strand
ACTAAATAGTTATATAAGCAAAAGGACCCTTCAAAATAAAGTACAAGAAGATCCAACCAAATATCAAGGAATTCCACATAATCTGGCTATGGTGGTTAATTGTATGTGTCAACTTGGAGGGTGTTTTTGGATGAGAGTAACATTTAAATTGGTGGACTTTGAGTAAAGCACATTGTCCCCCATGGTGTGGGTGGGCCTCATCTAATCAGGTGAAAGCCTGCAGAGAACAAAAGGATCAGCCTTCCCATGCAGAAGGGAATTTCTCCACCTGACTGCCTTCAAATTTCATCTTTGCCACCAGCTCTCCTGGGTCTCCAGCCTGCCAGCCCACACTGCAGATTTTGAACTCACCAGCCTTCATAATCATATGAGCCAATGCCTTACAATTAATATCTATCTATCTAGCTCCTAATAGTTCTGTTTCTCTAGAGAGCTCTGACTAATACTACTCTGGCTAAGACACTTCTTAGAGGAAAAATCTACATCACTTTACTGCACATATGCTCTATGGAGAACACTTTCAGTGGCAACCCTAAGAGCAAAGTCGGAGCAATATCACGTAATATTCCCATTAAGCTAGCAGGAAGATATCAGATGAGATGCTATTTCTTTGAGTACACTGTCCTGTTGTTTCTATTTGACTCAACTGTCTCCAAACCCAAACCATCAAAGATTTCCTGTCCACAAATCTTATTAATCCAGTCAGATAACACCAGAGTGAAACTCCATCTACCAGTCACCTTAATAAAAGCGCTTAAAGAAATAACTACCCTGGAAGAACTGTTACCCATCCCCCTTCCATCTCTACAGGTTTATAGAGTTTAAGTGGGAAGTCCAGGATTATCATGGGAAGAAATTAATGCCGTATTAATAGAAGCAATGGGAGAAGACCAAAAGGAGAAACGGGGATGGCTGGGTCTGACATGCTCTTTCAACATTGAGCCATCAAGTAAAAATATAGATAAAATATCCTAACTACTGGTTGGGGGCGGGAGGTAAGGAACCGAGTGACAGGAGAACAAAGGACGCAGAGAAGACAGGGTGGGGAAGAGGCGGGGAGGTCAGCAGGTAAAGGGAGAGGAAAGGCAAGGATGAACGACGTGGAGTAAGGGCGCCACTTCTATTGTAGTGGTGCAGGGGCTCCCCATTTTTTCCAGTGGTTCAGAAAGGATCTGTGCAATGGAGATAGAACTGTGCACACTCCACTCACCACGGGCTGAACTCCACACTGAAATAAGCCGCTGGAATTACACTAGTGCTTGGTGGAGAGGGGTCACCATCTTTGCCTGAACCTAGCACTGTCACTTTTCCTAACTGCAGACCAAATGCAAACTATTCTTGGCTCTAAAGCACAGATGAACATGATATGCTCTGTCTGTGCCATGGGACCCATCTTAGAGGTACTGAAGCATGACAAGTGTGTGTGACTGAGCACAGAACATGTGTCAAGGCATATTCTTGTCTGTAAAATACCTCTTCTTGGCTCTAAAGCACAGATGAACATGATATGCTCTGTCTGTGCCATGGGACCCATCTTAGCGGTACTGAAGCATGACAAGTGTGTGTGACTGAGCACAGAACATGTGTCAAGGCATATTCTTGTCTGTAAAATACCTCCTCTGGAAATATATCATCCCTAACACTTGCCCTGTGCATAAGACCTTGGCATAAGGCTACTCTCTGTGTGAGCTCAGTCTTGTAAACACTATTTGCATGGGATATGGATTCTGGTATCATATGCTTTAGAGAATAGTTCCAAGTTACATTTACACTCCACTGCAGACACACTGCAGTGATCCCCCATCCAGCACATCCTCTCTAGGCTCACTCTTTCTCTGTACCCTTCAGAGGGATGTGGAAATAGCCTGAGCTGCTATCGTGAGAGGCAGTACAGGAGTACCCTCTGACTTCAGAGTCTGAGTGGATGAGCCACTGTGAAGGAGACACGGACCAGTTATGTGTTTATTTTTTGTTTTATTCCACTAACACATCGATGAGAGTAAACTGCAAAACATAGGTTTTAGGTTTAACACATTAAAAGAAAAATATATAGGCTTAGACATATTCCAATGGTGACTGATATGTTGGGCAGTGGGGAAAGTGGAGGGGGTGGCCTCTACGAAAAAGTTAAATTCTTCTTTTTTCACTTTAGCTTCAGTGCAGTCCCACCCGAGGCAGAACAGATTCTAAACTACTGAGCATTTCTCTAATATAGGGGTAGGAAAATCTTTTTTCTGTTGATGACCACTGAATCATACACTCAAATAAAAACAGTTGAATTGGCTTTCTCTTATTTCAATGAGGAATAAAATATTCAGTCCACATATTTTAAATTAAGACCTGAATAAATATACATTCACTATATACATATTAGATACACACTATATAATCAATAATTATAACTGAATATAATCAATAAATGTAACTAATTCTACAAGTTAAATATTTTAATTTTATATTAAGGCTAATTTAAGAAGAGAGAAGAAAACCGGCCAGTATGAGACTAAAATCTACAGTTTAGTGCCTCATACATAGTCAGGACTAAATATATAAAGTTTACTGAACAAATGAACATAGGAAAAGGGAGTGACAAAAGGACAAAGCGGAGGAAGAAAAGAAAGTGGACTGCAGATGCAACAGTCAGCCACGCTGTGCCATTACAGCACAAGGGATTTTTGAAATAACAGTGGCAGGCTTTGGATAGTTAGTCTAACAAGTGACCTTTGATTTCTTCTTAACTGGTTTTCTACCATTCACTGGTTTTCCATCGTTCCACTACAAGCAGGAAAACCGAAGATGGCTACTTTGAGAAGAGAGTATTCTCTGGGAAGCCACATCGAAGACTATCATCCTAGAACAAAACGAAAACAAAGCAACGGCCTTCCAGCCTCACTTCCTTACTGCTGATTTCAACCTCACAAAACGGAATGATTCCAGCCCTGCCTAACCTTCATAGTTTTCATGTCAAAAACCACTGTGTAAAAAATTTGTTGGCATTTTTCTATTTGTTAGTTTTAATAACAAAATACACTATCAGGATCCATGAAATCATTTGTTTTAACGAATAACTTCATTTTAAAAAGAGGCCAGGGACCGGGGTTGACTAAAAAAGAGCTCCATGAGGGAATTTTTAGGGTCTGGTACTGTAATGATGAATACATAACTCTAGGTATTTGCTGAACCTGTCAGAACTGTACACCACAAAGAGTAAACTTTGCTGTAGAAAAACTAAAAAAGAAAAAAAAAAAAAAAAAGCCAGGATGTCCAGGAACCAGGATGGAATGCAGACAATGACAAATGAAACTAACTGTGTTACAAATGATATATAACCTCACTTAAGGGGTGGGGGTAAGGAGATGGCATAAACACCTTTGGAAAACAGTGTTTTGACTGTATATTATAAAGCTACCAACAAAAGAGTTTTACACAGATCTACTTGATAAATTTGTTTCTCATAGCAGTGTGGGTTAACACCTCTGAAAATATTTTACATGCACACAAGGGTTGAACAAATAACTATAAATATGCTGTAGATAATGACAGCCAAGTTTCTCACTGTCAAAGAAAGAAGTAATGAATAGGCAAAGGGGAAAGGCTAGCATTAACCCTGTAGTGCTGGATTAGAGTCAGAAATACCAGTATAATGTCTATTTTAACATATATACAAACAGAAAAATAAATATAGACATGCATGTATATGTGGGTTAGTACAAATACAGACATCTCCTAGCCCTGTCCACTGAGAGAGCCTAGAAGCAGTGACACCTTAGTAACAAAGAGCATACCTAGTACCTAGCTCTGGTTTCTAAGTGCCATCCTGCCAACCAGGATTCCTTGGAGAAATGACTGATTCTAGGACAGGGAAAATACAACACGAGTCTGCACATCTTGTAGTGCTAGAAAGTAAAGTGCTAAAAAACATACAAGGGACAATGAAAACATAAAAGGACCAGGAGCCAACATGAAAGAGCTTCCAGTGGTCAAAGCTGGATGATTTTGAGCAAGAAAATAAATTATGATAATATTAGATTATAATAAAAATAATAAAATATCCATGTATCCATATTGATATAAATAAATGAATGAATAAGCAAATAAGTGGAAGAGATAAGACAAATTTTCTTTATGGAAGAATTGCAATTAATAAATATAGAAAGAATGAAAGGAATAAAAAAGGAACATTAGAACACCACAGTAATAATTGCTGTAGGCAAGACCCACTGATACTGCTAAAATTAGTGGAAAAACTTTAAGAAGAAACAATATTTGGAGATCCTCATAGTATCTGATCCACCAAAATATTTATTAATTACTATGTGGTACTTTATTTATTATTAAAATTACTAAGTTACTCTATAACTAATCACAATATATAATAATAGTTATTATTAAAATGTTATTATTATGTGACAGTTTTAGCATACATCCACAAATTCTTTCGTTCTCCTCCCTACAGGAGGTGAAGCTTAATTCTCCTTCCCTTGAGTGTGAGCTGGATTCCTAACAAAAAGAAAGGGAAAGAAAAACATAGTAACATTACTGTGGAGAAACCCAGCAGACACCACCTAAACCTAGCGATCAAGGTAGCAGTACAAGTAAAATGCCATGATGATGTTATATCATGATATAACGTGATAAGAAGGGCACTGCACCTCTGTGGTATTCTTTCCACCCCCAACCCAACCTATAACCCAAGTCTAATCATGAAAAAATATCAGACAAACTCAAATTGAAGACATTCTACAAAATACCTAACTACTAGTCTTTAAATGTGTCAAGGTAATGAGTTAGAGCTAATAAACCAACAAAGGAGATAAAATAGAAGAAATACTTAATCCAAAAGAAGGCATAAAAAGTGGAAAAGGGAAACAAAAAACAGATGAGACAGAAAACAAATAGCAAGAAAACAGACTTCAGCCTAACTATATCAATAATCACATTAAATGCAAATGTTCTAAACATCACAATTAAAAGGCAGAGATTGTCAGCTTGCATTTTTTTAAAGCAAGACCATTTTAAATATAAAGACATGAATAGCTTCAAAGTAAAAGGATGGGAAAGATATATTATGCTAACACTAGTCAAAAAAAAGTGGAGCAACCATACTGATATTACACAAAGTAAATTTCTGAGCAAAGAGTATTACCAGGAATTAAGAAGGTCATTTCATAATGATAAAGGGGTCAATTCATCAAGAGGACATAAAAATCCTAAACAATTATAGACCTTACTATATAAGTCACCTTCAAATTATATGATGCAAAAACTGATAAAACTGCAAGGACAAATAGACACATCCACAATTTTTGTTAGAGATTTCAACACTTCTCTCAATAATTAATAGAACAAGTAGACAGTAATCAGTAAAAATATAGAAGACTTTAAAAAACATAATCAACTAACTTGACCTAGTTGACATTTGTAGAGCACCTCACCCAAAGACAGTAGAATACACATTCTTCTCAAGTGCACATGGAACATTTACCCTCCTCCCCCTCTCTAATTACCCTAGATTTCTTCTCTCCTTTTGAAAGAATAATGGTTACTCTGTTGATTTGTTGCTTAGATGATCTGTCCAATGCTGAGAGATGTGATCAGGTCCCCCAATATTATCATAGAGCAGATGCTTCTTCTGTCACTCTGGAACAGGCTTTGTGGAGAGAGACATCCTCTTCTTTATCTCTGCTGGTGACTCTCCTTGTGTCAATGCACTCCAGTGGCTGACGGACCTTCTGCGTGGTGGTTGTGGTGTCCAACCGCTTTCACGGCAGCCTTGGTTATTGTGGTGGCTGTGGTGGGCCACCCACATGGAGGTGATGTTTCTGGCATGCTCCTTGGCATTGGCAGTGTGCCTGGTTGTGTGAGGCAGGTCAGGTCCCCAGATTCATGCCTTGGGTCCGGAGGTGGGCCCCAAGGCACTGGAGCAGTGTGCCTGGTTGAGGGGAGGGGGGGTCCAGTCCCTGGATCCATGCCTCACATCCCGGGATGGACCCAAGGCGCTGGAGGTGTGTCTGATCCAGAACTAATTTTTTATCCTTTGCTTACTTCTAAAGTGGGGGAACTTCCTGTTGGGACCAGTACTAGAGCTTTGTGGTTTAGCTAAATTGCTGCTTTGCTGCTACTTCCCTGGGAACGCTTTTTGTGCAGCACAGGTTATAATGAATGACTTTATAGGTACTTCCAGCTCTCCAGAGACTTGGTGGACCTGGGTTGTGTAGTAACTCTGATCTGGGCCTGAGTCTTTTCAGCAAACTGCACCACATGCAGTTCTATATTCCTGACCAGTCTCCTGTGAGTAGTCCTATGCTGATTGGGGGACAGATCAGCTGTCCTTGCTGTGCCCCGGTGTTCCCCCAGTGCGCCCGTCTCTCCCACTACCCATGCTACAAACACTTCCGTGGGACAAGCCATGCACTGGCCCCTTGCAATGACTCATCGGCCTCTGAGTGGTTCCTTTTTTTCAGTTGTTGTGGCTCGTCACTCCTGTGTGGGTCCACGGCAACCCTATTAGTGGTATTGCTGGCCCGGGGGCCACCAAGGCCCTTTTCTCCACTGCCACCTCCAAGCAACTCTATCCAAAGGGCACAGTTGTGGCTTTTGCTGGCTCCTGCTCTGTGTGCACTTCCAGCCTTAAAACGGCCAGGGCATGAAATGGTCAGAGCAGTTTTTTCTTTTTTTTTATCATGGCTTTTCCCACCTTCATGCACTCCATAGGTCTCTCCTCCTCCTCCCCTGAGCTCTAGTGGCCCCAGCTCGGCTGTTGTTGCTTTTTTATATAGTTGAAAATTGGTTGATTTCTGGGAGAGAGTGACACTGGGGACCATCTATTCCACCATCTTGACCAGAACCATCTGCTCTCACCATTTCTAGTCAACACTGTATTGGAGGTTCTAGCCAGTGCAACCAGGCATGAAAAAATAAATTTAAAAAAAAAATGTAGATTGAAAAGGAAGAAGTAAAACTGTCTTCATTCACAGGGCACACAATTCTCTATGTAAGGGGTCAGCAAATTATGATCCAAAGGCCAAATACAACCTGTTGCCTGATTTTGTTGTTGTTGTTTGCTTTGGTAAATAGAATTTTATTGGAACACAGCCATACCCATTCACTTACTTATTGTCTATGGCTGCTTTGACTCTAAAAAGGCAAAGGTGAGTAATTGTGTCAGAGACCTTATGGATGCTCAACATCATCAGTGAAAGACAAATTAAAACCGTAAGATACCACACCTATGGGAATGGCTAAAATTAAAGAGACCATACCAAGTGTTGGTGAGGATGTCAAAAACTGATTTCCCATGTACTGCAGGGGGAATGTAAAATGGTACGACCAATTTGGAAAACTGTTCTTAAACTGAAACATGTATTTTTTTTTTTCGCAGCTGGCCAATATGGGAGTCCAAACCCTTGACCTTGGTGTTACAGCACTGTGCTCTAACCAACTGAGCTAACCAGCCAGCCCTTATACCTATTATTTGGCCCAGCCATTCTACTCCTAGACACTTACACAAGAAAATGAAATGATACATTCATACAAAGACTTGTACACAAATACTCACAGCACTTTTATTTGTAATAGCTAAAAATTGGAAACAACCCAAAAGCCAATCAACAGTAAGTAGATAAATAAATGGTGGTATTTCCATAAACTAAGTTCTACTATGCAGCAATAAAAAGGAATGAATTATTGATGCATGATGCAACACAGATGTATCTCAAAATGATTATGCCGAGTGAAAGAAGCCAGACAAAAAAGCGTACATATGGTATGATTCCATTTTTATAGAATTCTAGGAAATCCAGACTAGTATATAGTAACACAAAACAGGTAAGTGGTTACTGGGAGACAAGGCAGGAGCGGGTAGAGGGAGGAAGGAGGGACAGAAGCCAAGGATTACAGGGGGCACTAGGAACCTTCTGAGGGTGGTGAATATGTCCACTAGGAACCTTCTGAGAGTGGTGGACACGTCCACTGGGAAACACGTCCACTGGGAGCCTTCTGGGGGTGGTGGACACGTCCACTGGGAGCCTTCTGGGGGTGGTGGACACGTCCACTGGGAGCCTTCTGGGGGTGGTGGACACGTCCACTGGGAGCCTTCTGGGGGTGGTGGACACGTCCACTGGGAGCCTTCTGGGGGTGGTGGACACGTCCACTGGGAGCCTTCTGGGGGTGGTGGACACGTCCACTGGGAGCCTTCTGGGGGTGGTGGACACGTCCACTGGGAGCCTTCTGGGGGTGGTGGACACGTCCACTGGGAGCCTTCTGGGGGTGGTGGACACGTCCACTGGGAGCCTTCTGGGGGTGGTGGACACGTCCACTGGGAGCCTTCTGGGGGTGGTGGACACGTCCACTGGGAGCCTTCTGGGGGTGGTGGACACGTCCACTGGGAGCCTTCTGGGGGTGGTGGACACGTCCACTGGGAGCCTTCTGGGGGTGGTGGACACGTCCACTGGGAGCCTTCTGGGGGTGGTGGACACGTCCACTGGGAGCCTTCTGGGGGTGGTGGACACGTCCACTGGGAGCCTTCTGGGGGTGGTGGACACGTCCACTGGGAGCCTTCTGGGGGTGGTGGACACGTCCACTGGGAGCCTTCTGGGGGTGGTGGACACGTCCACTGGGAGCCTTCTGGGGGTGGTGGACACGTCCACTGGGAGCCTTCTGGGGGTGGTGGACACGTCCACTGGGAGCCTTCTGGGGGTGGTGGACACGTCCACTGGGAGCCTTCTGGGGGTGGTGGATACGTCCACTAGGAGCCTTCTGGAGGTGGTGGACACGTCCACTGGGAGCCTTCTGGGGGTGGTGGACACGTCCACTGGGAGCCTTCTGGGGGTGGTGGACACGTCCACTGGGAGCCTTCTGGGGGTGGTGGACACGTGCACTAGGAGCCTTCTGGAGGTGGTGGACATGTCCACTGGGAGCCTTCTGGGGGTGGTGGACACGTGCACTGGGAGCCTTCTGGAGGTGGTGGATACGTCCACTAGGAGCCTTCTGGGGGTGGTGGACACGTGCACTGGGAGCCTTCTGGAGGTGGTGGATACGTCCACTAGGAGCCTTCTGGAGGTGGTGGATACGTCCACTGGGAACCTTCTGGA
>NW_007726406.1:417296-442134 GCF_000696425.1 Galeopterus variegatus | reverse complement strand
GCACTGGGAGCCTTCTGGAGGTGGTGGATACGTCCACTAGGAGCCTTCTGGAGGTGGTGGATACGTCCACTGGGAACCTTCTGGAGGTGGTGGACACGTCCACTAGGAGCCTTCTGGGGGTGGTGGACACGTCCACTAGGAGCCTTCTGGAGGTGGTGGACACATCCACTGGGAACCTTCTGGAGGTGGTGGACACGTGCACTTGGAGCCTTCTGGGGGTGGTGGACACGTCCACTGGGAGCCTTCTGGGGGTGGTGGACACATCCACTGGGAACCTTCTGGAGGTGGTGGATACGTCCACTGGGAACCTTCTGGAGGTGGTGGACACGTGCACTAGGAGCCTTCTGGAGGTGGTGGACACGTGCACTTGGAGCCTTCTGGGGGTGGTGGATACGTCCACTTGGAGCCTTCTGGGGGTGGTGGACACATCCACTGGGAACCTTCTGGGGGTGGTGGACACGTCCACTGGGAGCCTTCTGGGGGTGGTGGATACGTCCACTGGGAGCCTTCTGGGGGTGGTGGATACGTCCACTAGGAACCTTCTGGAGGTAGCAGATATGTCTACTGGGAAGCTTTTAGGGGTTATGGATATGTTCACTACCTTGATTTTGGTGGTGGTTTCAAGGATTTACGTATGTGATAAATTTATCAAATTGTATATTTTAAACATATGCAGTTTATCATATGTCAATTATACCTTAATTATTTTTTAAAAGTCCAAATGTGAAGAATAAGGCTCTGATGTGAAGACATGTGAAATAGTGATCTGGTGAATAAGGATACAGCAGTTTTAAACCAGAACTCCTGATTCCCCAAACTGGGCAGAAATGGAGGTGTCCTAAATGTTTCCTGGGAGAAGCTTCGGGTATCAGAGCATGAGACTAACATGGATCCTTGAGGATGATTCTTTGTTCTTACTATGCGCTTCCTATGCCTATGCTACACACCTGCACCCCCCAACACAGCCATCTCTTAACTCAGCTATGGAAAGACACCCATGAAAATGCAAGCAATTTCATTTTCTGCCATTCCACACAATCCTAAGGGAAAAGCAAAAGGTCAGTAAAATCATAGTACAGTATTAAAAAGGAAGGCAGTCTAATTCTTATACCATGCAATGATCCTTCCCAAACATCCCAGAATTAAGTTTTTGGCACTGTTTTTTTGAACTTCTTTAGAATGAGATCCTACACTGTTCCAAGGAAGACAATGGGAAAGCTGAAAAATGGTTAAAATCACAAGGTAAAATAAAATTAAAGCTTAGAAAAAATGCTTTGCTCTCATTCCAAATAATAAAATGGAAATCTCCAGGTTCATGGCAGATAATTCCCCTCAATGGAGAAATATTCTATTTTAGCTGTTGTAGATCCATAAATTAATAAGATACTCACATCAAATGTCTCCCAGTTATGATGGAAGCCCCATGGGCTCACAGTACCCAAACACCTCAAGGATCTGGAGTCTAGCCTTTCCTTCCTACTATAACCTCCACAATCATGCCAATTACATTTTAGAACTGAGAAAGACGCTGGATCTCTAAAAATAGAAAAATTGCTTGTATGTAAAAGGTCCCCATCTCATATGGCAATATTTTTATTACTGGAAAGCAATTTAAAATGAGTTGTATACTCTGCATCGGAAATGGAGGTGCAGATTTCAAGTCAGTGTAACCAAAACTACTGTGTGTGTGTGTGTGTGTGTGTGTGTGTGTGTGTGTATTACATAACTTATACATGCTCATATAGATATAGCTGATTATGTACCATGACACACACACACACACACACACACTTGCTAACATTTCCTGGAGTATTTACTATATGCCAACCACTAAGTTCCTTACAATGAACTTTTATATTCCTCCCAACAATCCTCCAAGGTAGGTACTGTGATTAGCCCAATTAAAGATGAGGAAACTGACTCACAGAGAGGCACACAGCTACTAAGTGGTACAGGAGGAGATAAACCCACATAGCGACTCCAGAGTACATGCTCTTACTAAGACAGCCTGCCTTCACGTAACGTAAAAGGATATCAACGCAGCCATCTCCGTTGTCAAAGAAGAGTGGAGGATGAAAACCTTATCTCATTTGAGGCCCGCCGCCACAGACTAGTCTTAGAGAATGTTTAATATGCTGCCTTCTGTGTAATGGGCTGGGGGCTGGAGGGCCCTTGTTAAATCCCCACCGAGGTCACCAGCAAAGCACTCCAGTCAAGGGCACTCTTGGAGAGAGATCATTTGAACCCAAATCTTGGTCTGAATCCTCAGTACCTAGTATGGTAACTGGCACAAAGTAGGGGCTCATAAATGTTTTGCTGCATGAATATCGAGAAATAAATATTTCACTGACAAACAGTACAGAGTAGTAATTGACAGTGTGGGTTCTGGGATTGAACTGTCTGGGTATGATATGAATTCCATCATTTATTATGCTACTCTGGGTACTACTGTGCCTCAGTTCTCTCCTGCAAAATGTCTAAATCAGCACCTACTTCATAAGGTAACTGAGATAATTAAATGGGTTAGTGCACATAAAGGACCTATAACATTGTGGTAATGGTCATGCTGACATTATTGATCTGATCATTACATCTTGGGCACAGGTGGTGATGGTCAGCTTTCTGCCCCATGAATATGCATAATCAATAAAAAAAGTATATACAAAAAAAAGATGAGACCCATAACAATTCCTGGCACATAGCACTCGGTAAAAACTGGAGGGAGGAAAAAGCACAAATGAGGGGGTAATGTGATCAGATTTATTTTTAAGATGATAATGGACAGTATTGGTAGTGGTTGGAAAATTCTACCAAAAGAACAGTGCGTCATTACAAAGGCACAAAGAAGGTTACCATATTTTCTAGTACACTTAGGACATTTTCTGATATCAGAACAACAGTATTAACAACAGAAATACCTTAGTTAAACTCAGAATAGAAATTTAGAATGGAGACAGGCTTAAATTCCAGATATCCTGACTCACGGCAGAACGCAGTGTCCTTACCCATGTCACTTCCTTGCTACCCCTCTCTGAATAAATATTCTGGTCTTACATTCTGCAAATCAAATGGTTCTGCTTATAGTTAAAAGGCTGTCCCCTTGACAATACTAGTTCCCAGAGCACAGCACTTACTATAGAACTGGAATAAAAATCCACACTTAAATTTGTACTTTAATGACAGTGCCATTCTATAAATGATATCACATTAGTTAGTCATTACCATAAAGCAGTATGTGTGAAGTTCCTTGCTCAAGTACCACTGTTAAGTTGCCTCTGGTTGTTTCTGTTTGAAGAAGGATGAGCACACAGAAGACATTTCCACAGTTTTCACACTGTTACCCCACGCTGGCTGTTTGTGACAGGGGCGACATCTCCTTGAATTACAAGAAGCACCAAGCACAGCAGCATGTCTCCTGGCTGACCACTCAGTGAGTGCATGGTTTATTTTATGGAGATATAAAATGTCACTGTGATTTCAGAAAATGAATTTTATGTTTCGGTCATTCATTCTTTTGCTCAAAAAAAATCTGTTTAAAAACTAAGTATTTAATTAATAAGGAAGCAGTACGAAACAGTGGTTAAGAGCTGAAACTCTAGAGTGCCTGGGTTTGACTTCGATCTCCACTGTTTACCAGGTGTTTGTGACTTGGATCCTAGTCAATCCTCTCTGTTTTCTCATCCATAAAATGCAGATAATTATAACACTTTCCTCTTAAGGTTGTAAGAATTAAATAAGATAGTATATGTAAAATGCTTAGTACAGTACCTGATATATAGAAAACATTCATTCAATCAACGTTAGCCATTATTATTACTGTACCAGAGAGCCACTTTCTAGGTGCTGGGGTTTCCATGGTGCACAAACCCAAAACTGCCCTCAAGAAGCTCACTACTGATAGGGAAAGAGAACACAGATGCATAAATAAAAGAGTGTGGGACTCTAAAGTGGTCTTAAAGAGAGTGGGAATCTAATTAGATTTTAAAAATCTGCTACCACCCATTCAAGTTTTAGCTCCCCAAGGGATTTTCCTCACCATCTGGGCCATCAATCCAAGCAGGTTTGAAAAGCCTCATCATTTCCTACATCACACCTCCTCCTCAGGAAGAAAGACTCTGTGGGTGGAAAGCAACGAAGAACATTGCGTGTTACGCACAAAGCATACACTCTCCAGTAGAGTCACAGAAACTTGTCTGCACCAGAAAATGTCAACGCACTGAAGACCCAGAGAAAGAAACTGACTACTGATTTTTTCAAAAGGGGGAAACGGGGATCTACCTCAAAGTACTTTTCTAACCAGAAATATAAGTTTGAGAACAATTTATTTAATTAGTTTTAATGAAACCCTTTAAGGTAATAAGGTTACATTTCTGTCTTTACGCCCATTGAGCTCACACCTCAATAAAATATATAATGTCACTTTCTCATGTCATGAGATTTAACTCTCATCAAAGGAGAGGTCTAACATTAAAGACAGAAACAACTTCAAAGGGACTTCCAGTCAATATGGTGGAATAGACGGTCCCCAGCATCACTCTCTCCTACAAATCAACCAATTTGCAACTATAAAAAAGCAACCACAGCCAAGATGGGGCTGCTAGAGCTCAGGGGAAGAGGAGGAGAGACCTACGGAGTGCATGAAGGCAGGAGAAGCCATGATGAGAGAAAGAAGGAATCACTCAGACCGTTTTGAGTCCCAGCTACTTCCAGGCTGGATCTGATGAGCACACAGAGCAGGAGCTGGCAAAAGCTGAAGCTGTGCCCTTTCGGTGAAGTTGCTTGGAGGTGGCAGGGGAGAAGAGGGCCTGGGTGGCCCCCCGGCAAGCAAGACCACTAATAGGAATCCTGTGGACCCACATAGGAGCGAGGAGCCAGAACAACTGAAAAAAAGGAGCCACTCAGAGGCCTGTGAGTCATCACAAGGGACAGGCACACGGCCTGTCCCATGGGGAGTGTTTGGAGTGCAGGCAGTAGGGGAGACAGGCCCACTGGGAGAACACTAGGGCACAACAAGTACAGCTGATCTGCACCCCCAATCAGCATAAGATTACTCAGAGGAGACTGGTTGGGAATATAGAATCGCATGGGGTGCAGTTTGATGAAAAGACTATGGCCCAGACCAGAGTGTCTACACAACCCAGGTGCACCAGATTTCACTAGACCCAGAAGTAATATAAAGTCAACCATTAAAACCTGAGCTGCACAAAAAGCCTTCCCTAGGGAATCAGCAGCAAAGCAGCAATTTAGCTCAACCACACAGCTCCAGTACTGGCCCCCACAGGAAGTTCCCCCATTTTAAAAATAAGCAAAGGACAACAAATTAGTTCCAGCATAGAGTTTAAGTGGTAGGAACAGCAAATAATCTAACACAGAACTGAAAGAAAAAACAAAGTACCCACAACCAGAAACAAAGTTTGATATTAACTAGTAAAGGTCTCACTTCACCAAAGAACACCTATAACACCTAGAAGAACCAGAAGTCCCCTGGGCTCCCAAGCCAGAAAGCAGGGAGAGCTGGGGGCCTTAGCAATACCCCCAAATACCCACAACCAGTCCCACCAAGCCGCTGCAGGAAGTGCCCCGGGCTCTCCCAAGCCGGAGCAGTGGGGGGCTGAGGGCCTCAGCCACACACCCCCGACACCCGCAGCCAGCCCAGCAGCAACCACCGAGCCACTGCAGGAAGCACCCCAGGCTCTCCCGAGCCAGGACAGTGGAGGGCCTTGGGCCTTGGCCATGCCCACCCAACACTGGCAGCCATCCCAGCAACAATCACTGAGCTGCCACAGGAAGTACCCTGAGCTCTCCCGAGTCAGGGCAGAGGGGGGCTGAGGGTCTCAGCCACGCCCCCCTGATATGTGCAACCAGCCCAGCAATGACCACCAAGCTGCAGCAAGAAGGGCCCTGAGTTCCCGAGCTCAGACGGTGGGGGCTTAGGGCTTTTGCCACACACCCCTGACATCTGCACCCAGCCTGGCAATCACCAAGCCACCACTGGAAGCCCCCCCAGTCTCCTCTATGGGAATGAAGGGGGTCAGGTCTCAATTCTGCCCCTCCTCCTTCCTCCTTCTGCCATCACATTTCCTTCCCCTTTCCCCTCTCCCCCTCCCTCCCAACTGCTCTGCTACAACATCCTAGAGTGTAAAAAAAAATTAATAAAATTACATTTTGTTTAAAAAAAAAAAAAGAAACAACTTCAAAAAATAGCACACTTACATGAATATTTAGGGTGACATTATTAAAATGTCCACTGGGCAAAGCGTAAAATGATAAGGTTAGGAAAATAAAAGAAACAAAGGGTAGAAATCTGGAAAGAAACATATAAAGATTGAGCACACAAGCACAACAGAATTTGATTTACAAATGCAGTATAGTTAATTACAGATGACAAATACTGTCTTATCCTCCAATACCAGCACCAGAGAGAGAGAGCTTCTAAGTAGTGACGAGAGCGAGAGACAAAGACAACTAAGAAAATAGAAACAGACTTCAACAAAACTATTGAGATAACTCTGAAACTTGATCCCGGGCCTGCCTTTCCCAGGCCTGGGCCACTTGCTTAGGGTTTTCCCTAACATAGCACCATCTCACATTTATCTCTTCTCATTCCTCCCCCATCCATCTAAATGGGACTTTCTGGAGACACTGACTTAACCCAAAGTGGAATATCAGTGCAAATGTTAGTGGGACAGGCATCCTAGGGAAAGATGAGTGCTTATTTAGCTACCCCTCACTAACATGACCAGGTCGAGCTCCACCTCGCAAGCTGGCTCTGAAATCTCTGTTAGGAAGTACACCATAAAAATCAAGCCCAGAAAGATAAAAGATTAAATGTTGCTACTTGTCTAATTCACAGTTCAGTGACTTTGACTATGTCCTTTGTATGAAGCAGCAAAGGATTTCTCTCTGCCACATTAGCTGTCTTGTTAGAGATAAGGCTAACACGTAGGGAAGACGTAGGGAAGACCGCTGATCCAGCTACCAAGAGATTGCATACCTGCATACCTGCCCTGGCATTTAAGCCTCAAGGACCACTGGTTCTAACTTCAGATGAGCAGGAAAACAAAATCCTACACAGGTAGACATACTTTTACTGTCTCAATTCATTAAAGCTAATTTGGCAAACTAAATATCTCACATAAACTTTCTAATAGGTTTCATCTGGTTTTGGTTATTGTGCTTTTCCCAAGAACTAGCTTTTGTTTTCATTAAGAGATCTCTTTCAAAACAGAAAATTTCAGTTAATTTGGAACTGCTCTTAGTTTTCCTCTCTGAACTTGAACTTCTGTGTTCATTCCTTCCCTAAGAAGCAGCCTATTTGCAAACTAAGGTTTCTGCATGTAACTGATACATATGCGTGCATGGTGTGACTGCAGTAAGTAGTAGGAACGGCTCGCTCTTCTTCCCATGGAGGCGAGACCCTCGGTCAGATTGGAGCACGATGCCCTGTGTGTACAGCAGGCACACAATAAATAATGACTAGGCCCAGGAGATGGATCTGATCCGGATTTCTTGGGGAACTAAGTGGAAAAGGAGATCTTTTCTATGTGCTACGTAAAGTTTATTGGTTTTTCACATACTTTTGAAAGTGATAAGAAAAAATTTAGTCCCCATAATTTTATAAGCACTAAATTTTTGAGAACTCAAGGGCTAGTCTTTAATAATGGCATGAACTCAATATCAATCTTACAATGAAAAGAAAAGTATACATATACATAGAATAAGGAAATTAAAAATAGATTTTAAATTTTAAAAACCTGAAGATCACTCCTTAAAACTACCTTCCATGATTTATGGAATTTATCAAGTGGCATCTTGTATTATAAAAAGAAATCAAGAAAACATTAACCTGAAGTAAACATTATTTGGTCAGAAATACAGCAAATTTTAATCGTTTTTAATTCTTTGCAGTTTGGATTTTCCATTTCATGTAATGACCCTCTTCTCCTTTACTAAAAAAAAAAAAATCCACAGCTGACCAGAAGTCAGCCTGCTCCTCAAAGCCAGCACAGCTAAGCACCCATAAGATGTAAGAAGAGATGTTTCTGCAAAAAGCAATAAGTTGTGTCATTAATGCTCCAGAGGTTTGTCAAATGATTCTAGAATACTTGAGAGTTTCACTAGTCTAAAGTGAAGGTGTTGTTAATGCACCCTGCTCCTGAGTGCGTGATGCAGAACTAAGAATCCAGCTGAGACTCAATCCAAAGGGCAAAATGTCCCGAAATGCAGAACATCAACCACGATATGAAAAACTGTTTCCACAATTTGCTAATTTTCATAGTATTTAAGAAATTCTCGGGCTGGCCCGGTGGCGCACTCGGTAGAGTGCGGCGCTTGGGAGCGCGGCGGCGCTCCCGCCGAGGGTTCGGATCCCATATAGAGACCAGTCCGCTCACTGGTTGAGCGCGGTGCAGGCGCGACACCGAGGGTTGCGATCCCATTACCAGTCACGAAAAAAGACAAAAAGGAAAAAAAAAAAAAGAAATTCTCTCTGAGAAATTATTTCTAAGTAAGGTTCAAACTACTGAGAGAGGAGGACGTTAAAGGGAAGTGAGGACACATTCACTCTTTCCATTCCTCTCCTGAGGTGTTCCCCTCACCCCAAGAAGCTGTTTTGGAAGCGGGGCATGGGCATATGGAAGGGACAAACAAGAAGGCTTTCCTATGTTATATACTACAAAGGGGCCCCTCAAGGGCAGTGACTATATTCCAGCCCTCTGTTACAGCTCCCAAGACATACCAATGCATTCTCTTCAGGTAATCCCCCAAACAGTTCTGGAAAGTGCCAAGCACAGTGTGGGCATTCAGCAAATATTTAATAACAACAATAAACCAAATTAGATATACTAAATTCGGTGAATTATGAGAAACCACAAACTGAGGAGTCCTTTACTAACTGGTGCAGCATAGGTGAAAGGGTAATTCTGGCCAGAATCTACCAAAGGAAAGAAGAATCCAAATGCGTTCATTACTAGTCAACTGAGCACCGCGACACACTAACGAAGTCAGTTCAAAGCACAGAACAACTGGATGGCTCTCAAAACAGAGCCATCCTTTGCTTAAAGGAAGAAAGATTAGGGGTGGGTAAAATACACAACAGCTTTTGGATAACAGAAATGAGCCTTCAAAGAGCCTGCCTTTCCTTGAGTAGAAGAGCAGGTGACTAGACTCCCAAGTAAATGTCAAACAACTGGGCCCTGAGAGAACCTTAAAACTGAGGAGGTAGCGCAACACTGCTACATGCTTACTCCGAAGTACGATGAAGTGAGACAGTGCAGCAACGCCCTCCCGGATGCTCACCTGGCTCACCGAGCCGCTGCTCCAGGGCGCAGCCCCGGGCCCACTGCATGCAGGTGAACAGACCGAGATGACCAGAAAGTCCAGGCCCTTCTTATTCATAACAAACTCACAGCTCACTCTAGCTGGTATCAGCTCATCACATAAATGCCTTCTAAAGGCCAGACGATGTTAACGGTTCACTTAAGTCCAGCAAAGAAAAAATGATTCATTTGCTGTGTTAAATTTAGCTAAATTTTACTGATACATACATCCTAGGAAACTGTCAGCATTGGTTCTGTTGAACAAATTTGACAGGCAAAAAGTTCAATACAGAGAAAATAAACTAACCTTGTTTCCCTACTTGCTAAAATTAGGTTTTTTAGCAGAACTGTCCAAATCTAAATAGAAAGATACATGTGTGGAATATCTTCTAAATATCTCTTTGCACATACAAATACAAATAGGGAAAACTCTTGTGTTTTCCATTGGCACAAAAAGACTGTTTTGAAAGTTTTCTTCTAATACAAATACAAAATCAGGCAAATTAAGTAATTAAATAAAAACAAAAAAGTCTAGGTTAACAGAGGTACTGAGTCACGACTGTGCCATTAACTTGTTCCACAACCATATAAAACAGGGGCTGCTTTTTCACCATCTCAGGAAGAAACTCAGGATAGCAAACACCTTAAACATCACCACCTGAGATTAAGACTCAGGGTTCCAAATGCTTGTGTCCCTGACTTGCAACCACTCGGTCCACACATTTACACACCAACCTAACCCAGTGTGCCTCAACCGCTGATGTGCATGCAAACTGCTGGCCATTTTTCGTTTTTAATGAAAATTCTGATTCACTACATATGCAGTTGAGCCTGAGATTATCCATTTTTATAACACTGATGGTCTATAGATCAAGCCTTGAGCAGTGCGGCCCTAAGCCACATTTTGAAAGGACTAAAGTTAAAATCTGGCAGTGCTCCTATCAGGGGCGGCTGCACTAGAGGTGCTAATCTGCTGGAAAGCATTTGACAGCAGGTGCCTCCATTCTTCCTGCCCCAATTCAGTGATTAAGTCAACCCTTTGTGCTCAGGGTAACTGGGGCCACTGTAACCTCACCCTGCTCAACCTTGCCCTCTTCTACTGTCTTAGGCATTTAGTTGTAAAGAGTACCAGGTGAAAAGCCCCACCACCTGTACGATCACGATTTTGCATGTGGGGCTGGGGGTGGCAGCTGCTTGAAGCTCCACTCAGGTCCTGCTGCTGTAGCGAGGAATGCAAACACTAACCCAATCTCCCCAACCCCCCACCAGGTACTAACAGCACCCTGATGTAGAAGTTTTAATATTGTAGGTTGCCTGATCTTGGAACACAGATTTAAAAGAATCAGGGGAGGGGTTAGTGAACCTGTGGAAGAGGAGGATCCTAGCTCTAATCACCTAATTCCAAAGCAATAAGGAGAAGCTGGTGAGCTCCGTCCTCGGCACCCATTTCCTAACCCCGCGCTTGATGAGGTATCACTTATTCAACAAATGCTGAACATCACTGAGACCTACCAGGTACTGTACTGGGGGCTGAGAGATATAGCAAACAATTCCTGCTCTCTCATGGATCCTGCATTCTAAGTGTATTCCAGCAATACACACATACAACATATACATAAACAACATTCTAATTCTACATACATAATTAATTGTGATTGCAATAAGTACTATAAAAGAACAACACACAGAGCTATGAAAGTGCATAATAGAAGGTACAAGTCTGAAAGATCTGGGAAAACTTCCCTCAGAAAGGGACATTTAAGATTCAATCTGATGGATTAGTAGAGTTCACCCATGTGCAGTGGTAGCCACAGAACATACCACATGCAACAGGTAGCAGATGCGGCAGACCTGAGCATGTATGAGAAAATGAAAGCCTGCCAAGGACGTGAACAAGGGGCGACTGGCAAGAGACAACCAGAGAGGCATTAAGGAGCTTGAGACTTTGGGCTCTACACTAAGAGCAGCAGGAAGCACCTAAAGAATTCTGAGCAAGGGACTGAAAAAAGCAGAATACAAAATTATATTTAGATGATATAATGTCTGGGATTTGCTTCAGAATTAGATGGGGGTGGCAGGACCAGCCACCACTGATGGTGGTTGGGGCTGGGTGAGGGGTACTGTGGCTTCATGCAATGGTGAACTGTTTTCGTGCATTTTCAAATTTCTCCATAATAAAGGTGTTTATTTTTTAAAGCTTCTTTAAAAAAAATAGAGTATGAACTCAATTATTTTTTTAAAAATACAGAAAAATTAGAAATAAATATATAAAAATGTTAAATTGTTGCCAACATTACCCTGAGATTGTAGGATTCTGAATAATTGTTTTTCTTTATGTATACTTTTAAACTTACCAAATTTGTACTCTCCACAAATTCTTCTTACAGTTCTTACAGTTAAATAAAAAGATCCATGTCTCTAAGCACAAAGTTGGAGCGGCTCCCCTATTCCCTTGCCTCGTGCAATTTTTCATCATTACAGACATTTGTTGGCATGATACGCCCTCAAGCCCAGACTTAGTCTGCTGTGAATCCATGTAACAACTCTTCTTTGCCCCTCTGCTCCACCTACTACCAAAGCTGTAACTCAGATGACCACTGCCGTGGATTGACTGGTATTCCCAAAGTTCATATATTAGAAGCTTAAATCCCCACTGTAACTGTTGAGGGTGGGAAATCCTGTCATGGTAATTGAAAGGTGGAGCCTTGAAGACATGATTGGATTGTATGACCACGCCCTAGGGAATGGATTAATAATGGTCGTCAGGGGCGTGGTTCTGAGGGCTTTAAAAGGAGAGCACATGAGAGGTTAGTATCTCTCTGCTCTGCCATTTTCTGCCATGTGAGACCCCTGGGTCACTGTTGACACCAAGACCCTCACCAGATGTGGTCCCTGGATTCTGGACTTCCCAGTCTCAGAAACTGTAAGCAGTAAGTTTCATCTTTTTATAAATCACCCAGTTTCAAGTATTTTATCATAAGCAACAGAATTGGACTAATACAACTACTTATAACTGCCCTTCAGTACTAGGCCAATCCAGTGTCTAGCTGTTGGTTCCATCAGATTTCTCATAGAAAATACCACGAAAGAATACTGATGCCCAATGAAAAGAATGAAGCCTGTGAAAACCTCAGCCAGCCAATACTTTAGCTTAAGACAGTGTACAATGTACTCAACAAGAGGAGGAATGCAAAGGAGTACAACCATGGCAGATTATGACTCCAAATGTCTAATGCCTCCTATTCTATTGCTCATCTCAGTCTGCAAACCCTGAAGTCTGGACTTCAAGATCTTTCATATTGTAAATTTATATATGTTCAGAATCATATATAAAACCCAATTATAACTAAGTTCAAAGATATCAATAGAATAAAAAAAGGACCTACAAAACAGAGCATTTGAGGTTTTTAATACTGCAGTGGTTTGGAGTTTTTAAAGATACATGGCTTTGTTACACAGCTGTCCTAGAAAAGATTCTGCTAACCAGACCACAGCTGAAATCTAGAGACGTGCTTAGCAAAAAGCTTGACAGCACTCCAGAATCCAGATGTTCAGAAGATTTACCCTCACTTTAATAAAGCTTGATTTCAGTCTCAGGTCCACAATTTAATATTTATCTGATCTAAAGCTGAACTTCTCTAGGCCTCAGCTGCCTCTTGTTGAATACTGTCTTATAACAGAGTCCTCAACTGGGGGAGATATTGCCACTCATGAGGAATCTGGAATCTTCTGGAGTCACTGTTGGTTGTTACAACTGAGGTATTGCTACTAGCATTTAGGACCAGAGCATTTAGGGCTGCTAAACATCTTACAATGCACAGGACAGCCCCCCAGTAACAAAGGACCATCCAGCCCCAAATGTAAATAGTGCTGAGGTTGAGAAACCATATAGAGTCTTTCAGATCTAAAATTCTATAACCTATATGTCTCTGTGAGTTGAGAGGACAGATATTTGCTTTATGGGTAGAAAAGTTAACAGAAAAGGATTAAGTGACTTGCTGAGATCATGGTGTAAATCAGTGGCAAAACGTGGGTCTCCTGATTATCAGCCCAGTTACTGAGTAGATTTGGCCAACAAGACAGTTTCTTCTTCCAGAGAAGTCCAACACGAACAACCTTTACAGGAAGAGGAAATTTTCAAAAAAGTATCTCATCTAGCTAGGTCTGTAGCAAGGCAGATTCCAAGATTTTGCTCTCCAGCGGGTGCCTTTAACTTTTAAGCAATAATGAATACTTCCAGACTCTAAAGACTTCAACTCATGCTTTGAAATAAATAAATATGAATATAATACGTGAGAGACAGCTGAGAGGCCACGATTTAATGCCCATAGTGCTTTGGTTTAATACCCAAATATGGTGTGTTTCAGCATTTACTGAAAAATATATACTCATTGGGTCTTAAGCCAAGGAACTTTTTGTTGAGTTACAGAGTGTTTTCCTTTTCTTTCATACTCTCCTCTACTTTTTTCCCTAAATACAAAAGAAAAAACACACTCTTCATCCTAACACTATATGGCACAATAATCCAGGACACAATAGTTCTGTTGCTTCATTCCACTATGAATGTCTGGGAAAAGGCCACACTAAAGCTCTCAGGTGGAAGCAAGCTGTGCAATGTGGAAGCTTTCAATTCACGTGCTATGTTCTTGTCCTGAACACATCGTTCTTAGTCGCTGTTTATTTAATAAACTGTTTATTTTTAATGTAAACTCAGTGATTTATATTGGCAGATCCTTTACTTCAAAATATGCTGGAATTCCCATTAAAACCTCTTATTATTCAAAGTTTGCTAGTTCAGGCAGGAAAATTTCCTCCAAGCATGAGAGGTCTAATCTTTTCTACAAATATAACTGAACCACTTTTTAAATCCAAGAATGTCAAAGAGAAGTTTTTCTACTTTACTCATGATTCTTGTCTACTAAGAAAATTGCACGTGAAGCTACAACTGAATAATCTATGGTGAAATTCTGCTTCACATTGTGGCAGCAATAAAATTTTATGATGCTTTGTTTTCCTCACCAATTGAGTAGGGAAGTCTTAGGAAGAATTTTTAAAACCCAGTTAGGCCTGTGATATATCTATATGCCCAGCTAATTTTGCCTTTAGATTATCCTAATTTCTCTCCAACGTTTTTTTTTTTTTTTTTTTTTAGCAAAACTCAGAATAAAATGTACTTTAGATAAAATGTTTTTCCAACATAGGAAAAATAAAATTTAAAACTTGCTATCTCATCAAAATAAGCCACTAGGGAAGCTTTTATAAGAGACGGTTCCTCTAAGTTAGGACTGTTAACCCAAAGTTTTAGAGACCCTGAGAACTAATGAAACTTCAGAACTCAGAAGGAATAAAGCAAGGCAGAGACTGATATTTTACACTTGTGAAACATTTTATAACTTACAATACCACTTTCAGTCAACCTCATTTAGTCCTTATAATAATCCTACAAAGTGGGTATTATAATCTGCTCTCTACAGATTGAGAGAAGACGGCTCAGATACATTAGGAGACAATTATAACCTCAAAACTAGAAAGTATCAGAGATCAAAGTGGAACCCAGGTCTTCTGACTACAAATTAATTTAAAACAAAGATTAAGAAACACACTAACTAGTCCAAGGCTTCTCATCTGTCAAGGTTGTAATGTGTTTGAACAGAAATACTTGTCAGCCCTCTGAATTAGCTAATGAAGCACCTGCCCCTTCCCAAACGCACAACTAAAGAACAGAACCCCACCTCCCTACGCTGCACTGTTCTCTCATCAACACATCTCTGCGCACCTATTATGCTCCAAACAACATGCTAGGCAGAAGACAAGGTTTCTGTCCTCAAGTCACAAACTATTTAAGGAGTCGAGATACAAACACAGAAAAAAGAACTGCCATTAAATTAGTAGGTCAATATAATACCAAAGAATGTGATTCAAGGAAGACTGTGATTGGGACACTGATAGAAGAGCCCAGACCATATCCAACTTTAAGGCCCTCACTGGGAAAACAAATACAAAATTATGAATACAAAATTCAGTGCAACATGAATATTTATTAACAATGAGAGCAGAAATCACCAAAAACAAATTACAAATTTTAAAAGCTGGCAACACAGATAACACAAAATCTAGAAAAATAACTGTATTTTTGTTAATTCTTTGGTACTCTAATCTTTCCTACATGTTTTAGGATCTCTGATCACATCGTCATATGTCAATGATTTTGTAATACTGCCTGCGGAAATAACAGAATAAGACTTCAACAGAAAAGATTAATAGTAATAGTTTAGAAAGGTTCTTTCCTCTTCAGAATTCATTATTGGTAATATCATGGAAAAATGCAACATTCACTATTGTAAATCATGCAGAGTTTTAAGGACTGTCGTTAAATTTGGTAAAACTACTTAAAGTTTCTTTTACATTTAAGCTGTAAGATTTGGGGGCATTTCAAATTCTTTTCTTGTGTGTGTGTGAGTGGGAAAATAACTTTATTTCATTTTGGGGGGTGGGCAGGCATCCAGTCTCAGAACTTGTGGAATCGCTTCTTGGTGCTGGCGGCCTTGGTGACCGTGGATACGCTGAAGCACACCATCTTGCTCAGGTGCCTGCACTCAACCACCGTGACAATGTCACAGATCTGGACGCCCCTGAAGCAGAGGATAGGTGCACAGACATGTTCTTGTAGTGCTTCTCAAAATGACTGTACTCGTGGATGTAGCAGAGACAGGGCCTGTGGATGACAACGGTCCTCGGCATCTTCATCTTGGCCCACGCCAGGCAGGACATGCCCTCGGGTGGAGACATTAGCAGTGAAGGGGCACTTCTCATCAACGCAGGTGCCCTCATCAGTCTCTTTGGGCATCTTGGAGCCCAGACTGATGTTCTTGTAATATCGCAGGAGCTTCTCCTTGCCAGTTTCTCCCAGCAGGACCCTCCTCTTGTTTTGAAAGATGGTCAGCTGCTTTTGGTAGGCATGCTCAGTCTGAATGTCCACCATCTTCCCAGCTGTCTGAAATAAAACCTCAAGTTTCTTGTAGAGTGACTAATCTTAAACACTCTTTGACGAGAGAAAACTCATTACCTGGTTTTTCAACCACGTCCTCAATGCCATGGCATTAGAGGGGCTTACAGTGGCATTCAGGTGGGCCCTGCAACGTCATGTCACAATTCCAGGTGAGTTAAACAGCATGGAAGAGTATTCCTGGAGCCATTCTAACACTGAGGTGACCAGTAATAACAACTATACATAGCAGTGGCTGTGGAACACACAAACAATCCCACTAACCTAACCTGAGCTTCTCTGAGTTGGAAAGAATGCCTGTGGCCACTCCAACATTACCTAACACAAGGAGAAGCATGACAGAGGGAAGGCAGAGCGGGAGAAAAGAACAGTCCAAACTGACTGCAGCTAAAGCATCTTACTTGTGCAAATTCGAGGTCACATTGCTGGGGGAAATCTAGGGCCTTGGAAGGGGTCCCTTTGTAAGTGAGGGAACCTAAAGCCTGTTTGATGAGCTTCACTTTAAATTTGCCTCTAAATAATTAAGAATCAAATGAACTGTAGCACAGTAGTAATAGAGGTAGCAGCAGGAGCAGCAACACTTGGTAACAGTAAATCTCTACCACTTACTGATGAAAACAAAACCTAACACTAAGAGCTTACCAGGCACTCTGCTAAGCACTTAACATGAATTATTTAATTTTAATTTTACGTATTAATTAGTGCTATTTTTGTTACTGTTTATCTAGACACTGATAAGAGCTTTATATTTAGACATTATTTTGCAAAATAACCCTAGGAAGTTATACATTATTACTATTGTTTTATAGAGAAGGAAATTGACTTCAACAAGTCATACAGCAGTGCTGAGATTCAAACCCAGGTCTAGCTTATGCTCCTTCCTGGTAAGCAGGAATTCTGAAGAGGAAGAGATCACTTTGGTATAGAGATCTATAAAAAAGGCTTTATAGAGAAGTACGCAAAGCTGAATACTGGGGAATGAGTAGGAGATGATAAGAAGAGAAGGTGACACCCTGCATTTGGGGTGGAAGGGTCATGGTAACAAAAATGATTCAGGCAGTACACAGAGTGATCCAGGAGACAGCGAAGGGACAATTCTACAGAGCCAAACACCATGCTACAAATCTTGTGCTCCCCCAAGAGAAAGTGAATCAATTACAGTCTTATGATCATTTTTCTCCTTATTACATAGTCACAATCTTGTAAAATAAAAGGAAAAAGCAACATTTCTCTAGAATCCAATTCCATCTCCCAACGCCTCTATGGAAAGGGTGACACGCATCGCTGTCATCCAGAAAGCCAAGTCCAGCAATTTCTTTCTTGAAAGTTTGGTGATTTCTACTGGAAACTGAGACTTTACAACCAATCAGTTCCCATTATTATTCAATGTATAGAAAAGGACAAGCCATAAGGCTTAAAATTGGAGCCTCTAAACTCCAGCTAATTTTCTTCCTCGAAGTTTCATTAGAAGAGCTTAAAAAAATGTGAGCTAAAAGGCGCTGCTCACACACAAGCATAGAAGCAAAGTTTTAACAGACTTTATTTACTCTGCACATAGAAATGTACTTGACAAGAAGAGCATAGAAAGTAAAATCTGTGAGTTCAAGAGAGAACAAAGCATAAAACATACTCCTTCTCAAAGAAGCTACCTGACTCTGAACTCACTCCGAGGAACAGTTCGCTGTAGTTTGCAAACAGCATGTGGGATATTAGCCACAGGGTGATGGTAGGAGAAAATATTTGTTCTGGCTTTGATGAGGAACAAATCCCTCATCCAATGTTATGAAACATCCTCTCACCACTACTGCCTACATTACAGAATGAGCAATGGAGGGAGGGAGAGAGAGAGGCAGACAGACAAAGAGAGATCTGTTATAAACGGACATAAGAGGTAGGTGGAAGTGGAACTCTAGCAATAATTTCACCTCAGCATTTTGTTCTATTTCTCATATGGCTTAACTCTGCACACCTCCTGCAGCTGTACTAATATAATGAAACACTGTGAAAATCATAGAATTAAGCATCTCTAAAATTACATGCATACTTTGTTTTTCAATTAAAATCAAAGTCTCAGCTCTGACCCACCACTAGTCTAGAGAGTACCTTAACTTGAAAATGTATAGAGAATAATGACCAGATGTTTGACACTAAGTCATCATCCATAAAATAGTCTAAAAGAAAATTCAGACTTCAACAGAATTAATGACAAGGAGAAATAACAGAATAACAAAATAATATTTTTGTATGCTAATCCTGAACTCTGCATGCAGTTAGCATCTGTTTCAGAAGATGCTCTAGGATGTGTGTCCCACACAGGGATCCTGGGCCCTAGGGCAGTGTTCTCAACCCGAGGTACACAAGTGGTTTTCTGGGGGGTTATAAACCCCCCAAAATAGTATATGAAACTTTTCACGTATGTGCATAAAAGTACTTTTTGAAGGAAAGGGTCCAGAGCTTACATCTTTTCCAAAACATAAGCTACTTCACTGATGTTCCCTAAAGGTCTAAAAGAGTGCTTGGTAAATACAAAATACCGAGAAATATGTGCTTACTGAGCCACTGCTCTAGAGATCTACGGCTAAGGTTCCAAGCCCATTCTTTATTATCGGTGGCCTTGAAAGTTAGACTGAATATGGTCAGAGTAAAAACTTCATGTCTGATACTTAGAAATCAGACTGAATAAAGAATACCAACCCAAACAATTAGCTATCCATTTTTTTCATGGTAAACAAATACAAGGATTCTTAAAACACTAGACCTAGTAAGTAGGGCCAAAGAGATTTAAAAAATTCGAGGTTCTGAAAGATGAACTTTCCAAACTTTTAGGGTGGAAAAGGGCTTCAAACTAAGTTTAACTGGCTCTAAAAAAAACATCTGAACTTTCAGAAGAGGAAGATATTTCTGTTAACTAGGTTTTCAAAACCTTCAAATGCCATTATAACTAATAAATATGAACTAATTCAATTAATCAGCTAAAAATTATCTTATATGCCTATAAAATCACATCTTTGGATCTAAAAATTAATATAACTAATGTGGGTCATCCAATAACAAAGAAAAAGAAATGTGGATGTTTTGGTGGTATTGTAAGAGAGGTGGGGTTAAAATTATTTTCAAGTGATTTGGATTATAACCAATATTATTTCCCCAAGGTCCAAAATCACATGCAGAACTGGGAAATGGATCCAGGATGCCTAACGCCCACGATGCAGTGCTCCTTCCTGCACCCAGAAAGTTGAGATTCCTGTTTCCAGGAGTGTAGTAGATTAGATACTCCCAAAGGCTCCAACTTTGCACTCCAACTAGGTCCTGCATAAACCATAGTTTTTACTATATCTCTGGGCTCACAGGAAGTGGGGGGATCATTAAAAGGACAAACCCAAATACCTGTGGGTTGAAACTCAGAAAGCAATAAGATGGGGGGAAGGGTACCCTGAGGGCAAAGCTCATTTTAACACTTCAGTGGGGATGAGACAGGATAGGGCTAAGCCTGTAAACCAAACCAAACTCCATTTTCCCGGCAGAGGACACTTTGTTACTTTCCCAGTCCTCAGTCATGAGGCCCCCAAGGTGCATGACTACCCCACAACCCTGACAGAAGTGACTGAAAGAGCCTGGTTGGGCATAACCATCCTGATAAACAGGGATAAGAGTTATTTACTGAGTTGCAAAACTCTTTCCCCAAGGCTTCTTTAAATATAGCTGTTAGCTTTGCTTAAAACTTAACACTATACATCCATTCTTTCCTTTGTAATTGTGAAGATTAAGTTACAGATTAACCCCAAGACTCCTTTAGTAGTTACATGCAAGATGTTCCTGGAACTCACCTCCCTCACAACCACTGTAAAAACACCAGAAATCATTAAAGCAAGATGCTGACATCAATCGAAGAACTGTCTGCCTTTAAAAACCCTTCCCCAACTTCACCCAGGCAACTAGCATGTGCACAAAGCTTCAAGGTGACTACTACATCAGCCCTCTTGGGGTAGCGATAATGAGCAACACCACCATCTTAGACCTACTGAGCAGGTGCAAGGACCAAAGCCCTAGTATGTGCCCATGCTGCAACTAGGAAGAACAGAATGGACCACCTCCAGAGGCATAGAATGATGATGCTGGCCTGCACTCTTGCCCTATAAAGGACCCTGAACAGCTCCCCTCAGAGAGCTAGCTTCCCTATAGCTATCTCCCTCATGCATACGCTCTCTTCTCTTTAAATAAAGTGTTGGTTGTTTTACTGCTAGATGCGTTGTTCATTTCTATGACTCTGAGACCCAAAAGCCTGGTCTGGTCATAGGAAGACTGGGTCCTCGAGCCAGCAGGAAGGCAGGGAAGCAGAGCCTGAAATTTTCAAATTATGCTAGGGATCCTCAAAGGGCTAAAGCCATCCCAGGGGGTGACAGTCCTGGCACTCAGTGGAAGGCACAGGCTCTCAAAAGAAAGCATCCTTGGGTTAGACCTAGATGTTCACACATTAAGATCAATCAAACATCAGCCTACAAGCAAAGAAACAAATCACCATATGTAAGAATCATAAGAATCAACAAACTAACAGATTTAGATTCCCAAGAACTTCAGATATTTGAAATACCAGATATGGAATATAAAATAGCTGTGCATAAAATGCTTTAAGATTTTGAAAAGAAGTAGAAAACTATGCAAATAGAAAGATGCCAGATTATAAAAAGAACCAAGTAAAAATTTTAAAATGAACAATATGCTTGGTGAAAACAACAACAAAAACCTCCATGCACTGATTAGATAATAGATTAGATACAGTTGGAAGTGAAGTAGTTAGCTATAAAACAAAGATGAGCAAATAACTCAGAACAGCACACAGAAGCAAAAATATAAAATTATGACAGAAAGGTTAACAGTCTTGGAGGACAGAATAACTGAATATGTTTAATCAGAGTCCCAGGAGAGAATTAAGAAAATAGAAGTGAGGTAATATTAGAATGGATAATATCTGAGAATTCTCAGGAAAGAAAGAAATTAATAGATACACAAAATACAACATACGACTAGACTAATTAAAATTAATCCACTCTAGACACATCGCAGTAACATTTCAGAATACCAAAGACAAAAAAAGGACCTTTAAAGTAGCTGGAGAGAAGAGAAGCAACCTAGGAAAGATTGAAGACTGCACAACAGTAATAACGGAAAACAGAAAGCATATATAGTCCAAGCTCTAAGACAAAATAACTGTTAGTTAATTATCTGAATTATATGCTTTTCTGGTCCAGGGAAGCATTATCCCAAATTTCCCCATTTTGCCCATGGAAGGCTTTACTGACATGAAAACGGAGAATACCAAATAAATACGCATTGGCTGAATAAATGTTTCAACACCCCGATAGAGACACTTTAGAGAAAAAAATCACCAAATTTTTACAAAATTGCAGCTGTCAGGATTTGCTGCATTCTTTGTAAGCTTCCAGACAGCTGCACTTCATTATAAAGACATCAAATATTTTCCTTACAGAAGAAATCTAACAAGGAAGTCCATGTTGGGCAGGAAGAAGTGAGAGGGTACCATCAGTTGAAAGCTCGCTTCAGGAAACAAACATCTCTCAGAGTCCACTTTCAATGGAAGTCAATTTGACCTCGTATTCTTATCACCCAAGAGGAAGAAAATACAGATCCTCCAGAAGTTGCCCAGCTGGCCCAAAGTAGGTGCTCAATAAATGTTGGCTGACTCTGAAGAAGTGGACCGAGGCAATTACTCAGATTATTTTGTTTGTTCAAAAAGAAGGGCAAAGGCAGGTACTCTCAGCAGCTCTCTTTCGGTCTTCCAGTTCACCATTTGCTGAGGATGACACAGCTGGCTCCCCTACTCAAAAACCAGTGACAACCAATTTCTCAAATGAGTCACAAAGAATACATGATCAAACAACTGAACTTCCAGTCACCCCCTCCTTCATCCAATGTGGCCGACATTAATTAAGAAGCTAGAAAAAGGCACAATCCATATGCTCTCACAATACACTAAACAAATTAAGTCTTCCCATTACTAGTGCCAAATTTTAAATTCCACTATTGTACTGGAAGCCAAAACAAAATGCAATTTTTTTTCATTATATAAAAAAAAAACGCTCATTAAAGAAAACTTGGAAAAGAGACAAAAGAATAAAAGAATCAGCCAGGAAAACAAAAAAAGTAGAAAACAATCAGCCATAACACCTTCCACACAGAAACAGCACTTATCAACTTTTTGGCTCATTTTCATCCAGTTTTTTTCCCTAAGCATAAGATGTTTTGCATAATTGTAATCACACAGTATATATGGTAGTACTGGCAGCTTGTGTCACTTAAATTATATCGTAAGCATTTCTCTATATTTTTCTTCTTCTTAACCTTGCAACTGCATAGAGTAGATGGTAGAAAGATTTTAAAATTAAACCAAGTCAAGAAATAATTACCGTTTTCTTTCTTTCACAGCAACTACTGTAGTAAAAACTGAGACTTTCCAAAAGTTCCAAGGGCCACTACAACTAAAATAAGATACACAAAAAATGCCGAGATACATAGGAAGTTTTTAAGAAATGTTAACTGACTCTCAAGTGACAGAAAGAGACAAACTAAATATTTCCTACAGTCATCTCCAGAATGATACGAAAAAAGTTAAGTTCAGCATCTGTGCCCAGCATCATGGAGAAGATGCGGGGCATTAGCAGCCAATGACTAAAGCCAGTGTAATTCAGCATGCGGTCACCCTGCCCTCCAGAACTGGGGTGCTGTACTCATTCTGCTCCCCTAGCATGGTGAGCAGTGCCTGGCATGTCATAATCGATAAATGCTGCACTGAACTGAACTGAACTACAGACTAAGACCTATGCTTTTTCAGAGACAGGAAAGACTGTTGTGAGCTGAGGTGGTGAGACACAGCAGACAGTGTGGATAAGGCAGAATTTGATTTGGGCAAAAATTTGCAAGAAGAAGCCCAAATCACAGAAGCCTTTGAATACTCTATAAATGAAAGAAGACATAGGAAAAATTTTTATATAGCCCTGTTTTAGTCCATTTTGTGTTGCTATAACAGAAATACCTGAGACTGGGTAATTTATAAGGAAAAGAGGCTTATTTGGCTTATGATTCCAGGACTGCTGCATCTGGCACAGGCCTCAGGGTGCTTCTACTCATGGCAGAAAGTGGCAGGCAGCCAGCAGGTACAAGCAGATCACAAGGCAAGAGGAAGCAAGAGAGAGGAAGCAAGAGAGAGAGAGAGAAGGTGCCAGGGTCTTTTTTAAGCAATTAGCTCTCACGGAAACTAATAGAGCGAGAACTCACTCATTAATCCCTCCTCCCCCAGGGAGAGCATTAATTCATTCCTGAGGGATCTGCCCCCATGACTCAATCAGTTTCCAACACTGCCACATTGGGGATCAAATTTCCACATGAGTTTTGGAGGGGACAACACATCCAAACTCCATCATTCCATCCCTGGCCTCCAAAAACTCATGTTCCTCTCACATACAAAATAAAATCATTCCATCCCAACAGTCCCCAAAGTCTTAGCTTGTCCCAGCACCAACTTAAAAGTCCAAAGACTCCTCTAAGACCAAAAGCAAAAGTCCTTCCAGCTTTGAACCTGTAAGAGTCAAAACCAAAAAAAAAAAAGAAAAAAAAGATACAACGGTAGAACAGGCATTGGGTACACATTCCCATTCCAAATGGGAGGATTAGGCCAGAAGAAAGGAAAAACAGGCCCCAAACAAGTCTGAAACCCAGCAGGGCAGGCATTATGTCTTAAACCTCCAAAATAATCTTCTTTGACTCCAAGTCCTGCATCCTGGGCACAATTGGGCATCTGGGTCCCCAAAGCATCAGGCAGCCTTGTTCCCACAGCTCTGCCAGGCACAGCTCAGTGGGCCATGCTGGAGCCTGTGGCTTTTCCAGGCCTGTGTTGCACATTACCAGTGGCCCTGGTTTACAACTCTTAAGTCCCACCTTCCACAAAGTCCAAGGGCATGGACACAATGCAGCCAAATTCCTTGCTACGGTGTAGCAAGGGTGATCTTTTGTCCAATTCCTGATAAGTTCCTCATTTCTATCTGAGACTTCCTCATCCACATGGTCTTTACTGTCCACATTTCTATCAACATTCTGGTCACAGCCGTTTAACCAATCTCTAAAACCTTCCAAACTTTCCCTCATCTTTTTCTCTTCTTCTAAGTCCTCCAAACTCCTCCAACCTTTGCCCATTACACAGTTCCAAAGCTCCATCCACATTTTCAAGTATCTGTATATAGCAACACCCCATTCCTTGGTACCAATTTTCTGTTTTGGTCTGTTTTGTGTTGCTATAACAGAAATACCTGAGACTGGATAATTTATAAAGAAAAGAGGTTTATTTGGCTTCCGATTCTGGGACAGCTTCATCTGGCACAGGCCTCAGGGTGCTTCTACTCACGGCAGAAAGTGGCAGGCAGCCGGCGGGTACAAGCAGATCACATGGTGAGAGAGGGGAGAGAGAGAGGAGAGAGAGGAGAGAGAGGAGAGAGAGGAGAGG
>NW_007726406.1:413577-416960 GCF_000696425.1 Galeopterus variegatus | reverse complement strand
AGAGAGAGAGAGAGAGAGAGAGAGAGAGAGAGAGAGAGAGAGGGGGTGCCAGGGTCTTTTAAACAACAAGCTCTCACAGGAACTAATAGAGCAAGAACTCACTCATTAATCCCCCCTCCCCCAGGGAGAGCATTAATCCATTCATGAGGGATCCACCCCCATGACTCAATCAGTTTCCAACACTGCCACATTGGAGATCAAATTTCCACATGAGTTTTGGAGGGGACAACACATCCAAACTCCATCAAGCCCTCATTTTACTAAGTAGTTTTAATAATATATGGCTTTACTAAGTAGTTATAATGAATGTGTCTACATAAGCAGCATTGAAACCCCTGCCATACACATTAATTACTCACAGAAAATGTAATATACATTTCATTTACATAATAAATATTCCTTAAAAACAAAGAAAACACACATACACACGAACACAAAATACTACAGCATTCTCTGAACATCAAAAAAACAAGGGCTAATTCTCAGGAAGCTTTCTGTGTGCCATGACAAGTGGCAAAGAGGCAGTGAGTTAAGAATTTAGCTCTCCATATAGAGTACTATAGTGGACACTGTCCTTGCTAAATGTGGTATAAAAGAATGTGCTTACCAAACTTTCTTTCAGGATCTCTTTATACTCCAGTGAACTATTTGCTTTGCTGCTAGAATTCAGAGGGGTCATACAAAGATGTGAAATTTGCATTCAACCCTAACAGCATCTCATTCACACCCCCTGATTATAAACATATCTTAAAAGAGAACATAACTTCATGATCAGGGCACTGTTCAGCAGACTCCATGCATCCTAACATCACTCACACATATTTTCTTTCTTTTACTCCACTTGTGTTTTAAAAAAATTCAAAGAATTTGTGGGGAAGGAATTTACCAATATCACATCTCTAACAGCTGCGAGGTAAATGTACTAAATCCATAGCTGCTTCTGTTACATCATGTGGCCATCTCAGAAAATATGCTAGATAAAAGTCTGGTTTCTTTCAAAAGAATTAGTTTAAACCTCCCTATGTGGCTGCCTTAAGAACAAGGTCCATAGAACTTACGGGTTGTGTGGATGACGATTCTGTCTGGATGTAATACTACAATTACTTATGATTAAGTATCTCTAGTAGCTATCCATTCAGTCTCCCTAGCCCAAGGCACTCAAGAACAAATGCCCATCAACAAGGCATTTGGGAATGAGCAGCTGATTTGAAGCACTGCATGCTTACAGGGCAGGTGTTCTTTGGTTTTCTTAACACACAGACAGACACACAGATGTCTAGCAATGATTGTATATGCCAGATAATTTAAAAGAATTAAAACAACATAAAGACTAGGCCATTCTAGAAAATGTTTCAGGAGTCCAAACAAATGCAAATGGAAGAATTAGAGTTTTCTTTCAAAAATTTCCTAGAAACTTTGATTTTCAGATTGTGTAACAGTTCAGCACACAAATTGTCTTATACCAAGAATGCAAACTGTTACTATTTTAACTCTAAATGAAGTTAGAGTTAACTTCTCTCCAGGACATCAAAAGATTTGGAAAACTAATGGTAATTACTACATAATCATTCAAAAAAGACACGTGGCTTAACATTTGTAAAGCTAAATTACACCTGTCACCAATTCAACAAAAGAATATTTTATATACAAACCACATAGCTTTGAACATTTGATAATTTGGTTAAATTGATGCAAAATAAGAACTCCACTGTTAAATGTAATAATGAAAGTAATCAATAACTGGATTAACACAAATAATTGTAGATTTCCAAATTTAAGATTCATGGGATATCACCCTGGGCAAGTTACTGAATTGCTCCATACTTCTGCTTCTTCCTCTACAAAGAGGGCAAAATAATAGTAACAACCTCCTAGAGTTGTTATCAAGATTAAATAAATTAATATGTATTAGATTCTTATAAGAGAGCCAGGCAAAGGGCAACTACTAAGAAACAATTGCTATTATATCAGGAACCAAAATTTTTAAAATGAGAATACTGAATAATAATACCAATTAAAAAGGATGATTTTTTTTAAAAGACAGTTATTATGACCTGTGGAAGAATAGTTTTACAGTATGTTTAGAGCATAAACCAAATAATGGAAAAACAGCCCCCTACTAAAAACAGATATCTACATCCCTTCAAAGTAGATTAATACATCCTAACACCTTGATTCTTTGTCATTAGTCCTAGTTTGCAAAATTTGATTCTTCCCCCTATAAAGAAGCTGGTAAATCCCAGCCCTTAGCAAGAAAGCCACAGAACTAGTCCCTAGAGTTTAAGAGTATGTGAAGTCCTTAGCATTTGCTAGTTTTGTTAACAAGCCACCAAGTTGAAACTCATTCCTGAACTAAACTGTCAAATGTTTCTGCAATAAAAACTGCAAACTTTCATGTGAACGGACCTCTTAACAATAGGGAGTTGTTCTAGTCTGTGAATAGGATGGTGTCAGTGTGACCAATGCAGTGGGAGCTGGACATTCCTGACACCCTTGTCCCCTGGCTAGCCTTTGATCACTTACATTTCCCAACTGCATTTGGTTCTGGAAATCACTTTCAGGCAAAGTATGTGAACACCACCTGTACACTGAAACTTACCCCTCCTCACTGAGCCCTGTTTCCAGCCCCTCTGTCCCAGACCCTCACTTTCTACTACCGCCATCATGAGCACCCCACTAGAACGGCATCAAACACAGAAACGCTTTGTTTTCCTAGGCCTGTCCATCCCCTCCCAAACAATCCATCCGTGTTTCAATTTGTATATTCTGGAAAACACCATGGGATGACAGTGGCAACTAAGCCAAGTAATAAAACGATCTAAGAACTGAAAAGGCCCTGTTTGGTTCCCTGCGGATGGCTGCGGTGAAGCAGCGTGGTGCAGCAGTGCTGTGGGTGGACAGGAACTTGAGTTTTCTCCACTACATACTGGGAATGCAGCCTCGGAACAGGGCTGGATGTGACTCTGAAAATGGGTTAATAAAACCCACCTCCCAAAGTTGTTGTAGGGGCTAAATGAGACCATGGCTTCAAAGTGCCTAGCACACAGCACACGCTCACTAAATTCCTTCCGTCCAGCTGTCCGGGGAATTACGAATCTGATGAGACTTCCAAGCAGTGGAAAAGAAAATGCACGAAACTCCCAAGGAAATCGGCCTGTCCTGATCAAAATGGCACAGACGCGACTTCGGGGTAAGGGTCTGTGTGGCTTCCTCGGCCAGGCCGGAGACAAAGGAGGTCCTGCGCTGGTGCACGACCGGTTTCATCTCTCCAAGAGGAAAAGTTGGGTCTGCCCGACGCAGCCATCTCCCTTTGTTGACGGCAGATCCCGAGGGCCGTGGCCGGGAGGCCGGCCGGGCCTCGGAGCCGCTCGGAGCCGCGCCTC
>NW_007726406.1:384133-412698 GCF_000696425.1 Galeopterus variegatus | reverse complement strand
GCCGCTGCGGCTCGCTCTGCTCCCATCGCCCCCAGACCCTACCCTGCCCGCGGCGGAAAGGGGCAAACTCACCCCTGAGGAGCAGCAGCAGGAAGAAGTCGGGCAGCCGGGCGCACAGCCCCAGCCGCGGCCGCCGCCTCAGCGCCATGTCGAGGGGAGATGAGGAGCCCGCGGCCGCTCGCGCATGCGCCCGGCCCGCCGGGACCCCCGCGGCCCTCCCCCAGTTACCATGGCGACCGTCCGCCCGGCGGAGCCAGCACCATGGTGACGGAGGAAGCCGAAGTCTGGTTGCTATGGATGCTGCGATGCTCTGGACCGGACCCCTGGGGTCTCTTTCCATGAACTTGGTGGGAGGAGGGTGAAGAAGCGTGTTCAAGAGTGGGGCGGGGCACATTTCTATGGCTATAGAATGAATCCGTCACTTCATTAAAATTTGGAAAATGAAGTGATGTTTATTTTACAAATAAGAATGCAGCCCAGTTAATTATCTTGGAAGCATTATTGCTTTCGCATCTTTGGGGTCCCCCGTTCCAAATGTGATGGAAAGAGAAATCCCTGAAGTGTTCTTAAAACATAAGCAAGACACACATTCTACAATACATTAAAGCGTTGTCTTGCTAAAATAAGCATAATTTGTTTCTGTGGTGAATCAAAAGCATAATGATATACCCAATAGTTTATTCTGTAGAAAGGCAGGCTAATTCTTTGCTCTGATTTCCGAATGTCAGGAGATAGTAAGGCTAGGGAAGAAAAATGGAGCAGAATCTTATGATGGCGAGGAGACAAGATGAAGCGAGGGATAAAATGAACGGAAATTGAAACTAAAGAGGTGGCGCGATTTGAAGTGTCACTTAATACTGTGGAAAATCCTTGAAATCGCTTGTATTGTATCTCCTATAGAAAGTACATACCTCGTGCTCCCAGAAACAACAGAGTAACAACAAAATTTTGCATATAGTTATTAGAAAAATATGCCAGAGTTTCCAACGACTAATATTTCTTAATGTTTAACTTAAGAACTTCAACTTTTCATATAGTCATTCTGCTTTTTTAGTATTCTTAGTTTTCTGCAAAGTAGAACTATATATACTACATATACTAAAATTCTATATAGATGCCAAGAAACATGAAATAGATTGAGATTGCTTCCAAAGATATGCTTCAGCTTCCATCACTATATGATCCTCTTTATAACTGCTCAAACCTTTGCGTGTGTGAATTAATTACTTTCCCCAAAATCTCATGAAGACAGAACAAAAATTTTAAAATAACTCAGTCACCTATTATGATGCGATTTGTCTTTCTTAAACCTTCTTTCTATTCCAAGTCACCATGTACCAAAGTCACAAGTAAAAATGTGAAAATTATTTTATAGGGGTGACCTCTTTCCCTTCACCAAACACAAAACAGAGAAATTAAAAAGAGGAAAATTCTTCTTCAGCCTATTGACATTTTTTCGCTCTTTCTTTTTTCTATTATTCCTTTTAGCTCCTGGTCACAGGGCCAGGCATATTCACCAACTTGAAGGAACCATTTTGATTCCTTGGGAAGTGTGAGATGGTGTCTGATTGTGGACAGAGTACAGTTTTCAGAAATCAGTGCCTCTTTTCCCCTGCTGGATTTCTTATGTTTGTATTGTGAAATGGTTCTGCCTGTTGATTGGTTTTCTCTGCTAGGGAATCTTTTGAAACTCAGACCAAGATTATAAAGACAAAGTCTCCATAAATATTTTATAAGGGGCAGAGGTTCCTAGGAGAGTGGATGGCAGGTGCTTTGTCATAAAACAGTGATTTCCCCCCACAGATGGAGTTCGCATGTCATTACTGGTGACTGAGACATGTTCCTGGAATGCAAGTGTAATTAGGGATGCAGCAGGGCAGGGTAGGGCATTTTAGGTAATGTGTGGCTGTGCAGTGGTCTGCTGCTCTTTAGGATTTCATTGTTCCCTGGAGAGCTCTGACCCTGTTCAGAAGGGAATAGAGCTCAACAAGGCCAGAGGCAAAGCTCTGGAAGCACTCAGTGAATGGGGGCTTCCTGTGCAACCTGCCCCTGAGCAAATTCAAGGAGTCTGTTTTTTGTAAACTTGGGAATGTTACATAACTTCCCTAAGCCATGGGTTCCTTGTCTGTAAAATACGGATAATAATACTCACCTCAAATGGTCATAGTGAGAGTTATGTGAGATTAATACCTGAAACACAGTAGGTGCTCTATAAATGTTTATTACCTGTTCCCCTTCCCTTTCCTACTATTTTTGCTCAGATCAGGCAGAATGGTTACAATATTCCTGGAGAGGCTTGGTAGAGAAGAGGAACTTCAGCCTGCAGGGGGTCAGAGAAAATGAGAAGCAAAGAGGTAGTTTTACATCAATGTGTGTTTCTTCTCCTGGTGCGACTATATTGTTAAGAAGTAACGTGATCATGGATTCTGTTCCTTCACTATGCTGTTATACCCCTGAATGATCACTTGGGGTCCACTCTTACAGCATGAGAGAAGTGGATCCTCTGACTGAGTGAAGCCTCTGACTCCAGAGTCATACGTTAAAAGCAAGCGTCTCCAAGGGTGTATCAGAGATCTGGTTACACTTCCACTCCATGTCCCCTCCCTTCAAGTCCCACCTCCCTTGCAATATTTCCAACTATGTTCTCCCATATTTTATCCCAACTAGAATCCCCTGCTCTTTCTCCTCAAACTGTTTCTTTAATTTTATTTAAATAGGAGAACCCCTCCCCCACCCATCTAAGAAAACAGTAACAGACAAAAACCTCCATCTCCTCCAATAGGATATGGTGCTTACGTTCCATAGAGGAAGGAAAGTTCTGCAGTTCGATTTATTTGCATAGTCCTCTCCTCTGTTCAGTTGAAAATGGTCATACTAATGCCAAATTTTTATCAAGTGGCTTACTAGAGGGAGGCCATCAGCAGCAACTATTTAATAAACTTATCACGTTTCACAAAAAGGAGGCTAAAGGTGTGTGTGTGTGTGTGTGTGTGTGTGTCTTTAAATAATCACAGCATACACGTCAGAGGTTAAAGAGAGTCACCTGCTTCTGCTACAGCGGGAGGGAGTTAAAGCGTTGTCCTGGTTGCACCTCCACCAGCCAGGGGCCCTCTACTGACCAGTACACACTAAAGCACAGCACAACAGCCGACAGTGGATAACACCACGCACAATGGAAGCCCCGACACAGAATTTACTTCCCAAGGCCGAGGTCCCTAAGAATTACGAACCCCATGTCCCAGGGAAGACTATCACCCATGCTGCCTCTGTCAGGCTGTCTGCTTCAACTCTTTCTTTAAAGATGTGGAGAAGAGGGCGTGGCTGGGTGCCCCCTACGGACACCAGAGAAAAGGTGTCTGGGATAGCTAGTAAACAACAGTCCCCAGACGCCCTCCAGTAGGGACACATGTGATGAGATAAAACAGACCAGCTCTTTCTCTTTTTTTCTCCACTTGACCTGTTGAATTCTTCCACTGGACTGGGGAGAGGGTGAGAAACTTTCTGTAGACTGTGCTCCAGGGCTGAGGACATTGATGAGCCTCAGGGGCACCTGTGCTGCCAGAATTGGCTTGGAGCAAAGCCCAGAGCTTCCAGCTGCTCCTGTGGTCAGGGTGAGATGATCTCAGGTGGGGCTGGAGTGGGGCAGCTCCTAACTTTGGCAAACAGGGTACCTGCAGCGCCATGATGCTCCAGTTATGTGCCTCTAGGATGCTCCAATTACTTTGTTTATGGATTAGAGATATTTTTATCCCAGCCCTCCAGTTAGAGGGAATTTTTTCTTCACACAAATTATGCCATGGAGTTTTTACTTCCTCGCAGCACCAGAGAGAGACCCAGGCCTCTGCTGTTCTCCCTCCTCTGTGGTGGAGACTTCGTACCTTACAGAGTCCTGGCCAGAGTCATCCCCCTGTCTCAGGCCTTTGGAATGGGGTAAGTTCTTCCAGAAGGCTCTGGGCCCATGAGTCTGGCATGGTAACTTGTACTGCTCAGATCTTTCTAGGGATGGGAGTGTATTTTTTTGTGGTTGCTGTTACAGAGACTGGAAATCCTGTTCCAGGACTGGAAATACTGGAGATTTGATTCCATTCACCCAGATCTCAAATGGCAGGAGAGTTTCACCACAGAAAGCCCTTTCCCAGAGACTATTCAATACCACACATCTTAAGCAAGTGGCTAAGGGCTCTGGGTAAGACTCTGTAGTTTCTCTTTAATCCCATGGAATTATGTTCCCACAAAATTTAGGATTGCAAGGAGTGGATGTATTTGGTCATCTTGAGTGATGTCAGAATCCTCAAGTATTCAAAATACTCAGCAGAGACCTACTCCAGTTGGGATGGCCACTCTTCGTCCTACAAAGGACAGAGAACTTGAATCAGCCATCCCCTAAAAACAACAAGCTTCTGCATCCTTTATACTCTGAGCTCACACCTTAGTCCATTCATTCTTTCCACACAATATTTTGTTTTCCAGCCAGGCACCGTTCCCTAGAATTGCACTGTCCAGTGTACCCAGGGCCCAGCATGAGCTACTGCCCATGAGAGAGCACAGGAAGGAAACAGGAAGCTCTGCTAAGCTTCGAGATACAAGTCTCCTTGCGCACCCCCACCCCACAGCAAGGCAGTGGTCACCCCGCTGTCACTGGCCTATTGCAAGCTTCGTCACTTCATCTGGACTGTTCAAATGGTCTGCAGGCAGCTCTTCCTGTATGTAGACTTTTCAAAATTGTGACTAGGATAGGGCCTAGAACAATTATAGGTGCTCAATAAGTGTCGCCGGAATGAGTGAATATGACTCCTGTGCCCAGCAGCACCAACACCTGCTCATGTTGTCCTGCTTAAAATTCTTAAGTGGCTCCTTGCGAATTCAGAATATAGTTAAGATCCCTTGGTATGACTAGAGAAGTCATAGCTGAAAAAGACAAATCCTGTGTTCACGAGCATCACAACTTCAGCATCTGCACCACACCTTCCTCTATCCTTTGAATCTAGTTACATGGAGCTAGGCGTAGTTCTCAAAGCTTCCCGAGCTCTCGCTCACCGCTGCAGTTGCCGCTGCGGTCCTTTCTGCCTGAGAGGCCCTACCCTCAGCCTGGCCAGTTTTCTAACGCCACTGTGTCCTCTAGAAGCCATGTCAAGCATCACATCCTCATGGAAGAGTTTACTGACCCCACTGTCCCCCAAGATGACTTAGGTGGTCCTCGTCTGTCCTTTTGTAATACGCCGTGTGTGCATCTATTTTACACTTTATTGCGTTGTATTGTAATGCTGCATTTTCTCTGCGGTCTATCTCAGACTTCTAGAGTTTAATACTGTGCTCACCCTCCTTCTTTGCTAATAAATGTGCTGGGGGCTCTGACCCTCTCTAGGTACTGCCACTGCTGTACCCCATAAGTCGTAACATGTGTTGTCTTCACTGTCACTCAGTCCCAAGTATCTTACAATCTCGTTTTTTGATCTCTACTTGACCATTCATCATTTAGAAGTCTGCTTTATGAGTCTCTTGATATGGGTGCTGGGAGCTGTGCTGTGATCACTGACTACTGTGGTTGGAGAACAAGGTTTATATAAAATCAGTGCTTTTGTATTTGCTGAGACTGACTTCATGGCTTAGTAATGGTTATTTTAAATGTGCCATGTGTGCTCAAGAAAATAAAGTGTACTCTCTAATGGTTGGGTATAAGGTTATAATATATATCTATTCAGTATCCATGTTTGCTTTTTTTTTTTTTTGCTTCAGCTATCAATTTCTGGAAAAGTTTTGTTAAATATCACACTATGATTACCAATATCCCCAGATCTCATTATAATTCTGTCCAGATGCTTTTTATTTTTACCTTTGTGGTGTGTGGGTTCAGGGATGTTGTGCCGTCCTGGCGACATTGGGAAGTATGTGGCCTGCCTCCTCCCACTGCCTCCACCCTCTGCCTCCCTCGGGATCAACCAGCAAATGCCACCCTCACCTGCCTCGGAGCAGCTTTCTCCATTCGCAAGCTCTCTGGCTTGCTTTACTGCTCTCCCAAATAGGCCTATTAAACATTTTCTTCCAAACAAACACGGTCCTCTCAATGAATGACATTATGGCAAATACAATGTTCTCTATCTCATCGTGTGAGAGCTATAATTTCCACATCACATCCTCCAACCAGACCATGAGCATCCCAAGGGCCTACTACATAGTGTTGCTCAATAAAGAAAAACTCACTCAAGTAGGTGTCATAATGACATATGTTGCAGAACCTCCTATAAGGACTTTTAAGAATAAGAGAATATCTTCATGCTTGGAAGGGTTGAGGAAATTTTCTTTCAGAAGATGGAGGAATACCAGAAGCATAACCTTCTGTAATCACTTTCCATTAATTAATTACCCATCCAGCAAACATTACACCGTGTTTGTGGCTGGTACTGAGGTAGGAACTCAGTACCCCAGATAATATGGGCACAGTTTCTTTCTCAAAGACCCCACATTCTAGGGTGAGAAGCAGCAAGAAAAATGCATAACTGTGACTAGATTTCTGGCAGCTCTCCAAATGGGCCAGTGCAGAAGGCTGCTCATTCACCACATTACACAGAGAAATTCTGAGTACAGGAGAACAGAAAATTAAAATACGCACTGCGTTTGAAACAGAGAAAGAAATCCCCAAGTGACAGAAACAGAAAGAAATTTAGAGCCAAAATAATAAGCTTGCAAGTCAGAGTCATGATAAAGAGGAGGAGGAGGAGACGGGGAGGGAACAGGAGAAAGGGGAGGAAGCAGACTCAGGGGCAGCGATAACACCCACTGGGCAGGGAGATAGGCCCTAGCACCCATTTGAAGCAGGACTTTGGAACTGATATCCATCCATTGGTTTCTGCTCCAGGTTCCGGGTGAGAAAAAAAACACTTCCTGTGAACAACTCAATTCTCCAGGCCCGTGTCACACGCTGGTGTGGGGTATGAACTGACGGTATCTCCCATGACAGGGAAATCCCCAAGCCCAGACATGAGTGTAAAACCTGTTCTCACAATGGGGAAACCTCTGGAGCTACCAGTGGAAGCAAATGCACAATTCTTCCTGGCAGGTTCTGAGAATGTTAAGAACCGCCTCAGAATAAAATGACCCCTGATGAAGACAAGCTAAAAGAAATGCACAAACCACAGGGAGAAACAGCTCACCACAGGGCAGAGTCAGCACTCCCAAATCTTGAGATCATGAAATAATGTAAAAGAGACAATAGAATAAGTAGGCTTACAAAATATAGAACACGGAGAAAAAAGGGGGGGCATTGGGGAAAAAATAGGCAGATGAGAAAAAGAGCCACATAAAACTTTTAGAAATAAAATATGTAGGAAAAACAAAACCAACTGTCCCCACTACCCCACCATCACCACCCCCGGAAGGATTAAATAGTATGAGGGGTCTCCGAAAAGTTCATGGAAAACGTGGATTATTTAAAAACTATGAATGGATTGCAAACTTTTTTTGCACCAAAATAAACTCATATAAATTTGTTATAACGACTGAAGTCTGAACAGGATCTAGTTTGAGGCACTAAGAAGGATAAAACATCAGTTGGAAAAGAGCACCTATCAGAGAAGCATGAATTCTGCTAAAATTGAAGCAAGGACAAACATTAAATTTATGGTGAAGCTTGGGTGGAAGCATGGTGAAATCACTGACGCTTTACAAAAATGTATGCCCTAAAGCAATCAGCAGCTTACAAATGGGTAACTAATTTTAAGAAGGGATGAGACAATGTTGAAGATGAAGCCTACAGCAGCAGACCACCCACATCAATTTGTGAGGAAAAAATTAATCTTGTTCATGCCCTAATTGAAGAGGACCAATGATTAACAGCAGAAACAATAGCCAACATCACAGACATCTCAACTGGTCCAACTTACACAATTCTGGCTGTAAAATTACAGTTAAGCAAACTTTCCACTCAATGGGTACCAAAACTATTGCACCTAGACCAGCTACAGAGCTTTCAATGGAAATTCTAAATAAGTGGGATAAGGATTCTGAAGCATTTCTTCAAAGAATTATAACAGGAGATGAAACATGGCTGTACCAGTACAATCCTGAAGACAAAGTACAATCAAAGCCATGGCTACCAAGAGGAGGACGTGGTCCAGTTAAAGCAAAAGCAGACCGGACAAGAGCAAAGGTCATGGTGACAGTTTTGGGGGATGTGCAAAACACTTTGCTGTTGACTTTCTGGAAGGCCAAAGAATTATGACATCTGTTTATTATGAGGGTATTGTGAGAAAGTTAGCTAAAGTCTTAGCAGAAAAATGCCTGGGTAAGCTTCACCAGAGAGTCCTTCTCCACCACGACAATGTTCCTGCTTGCTCCTCTCATCAAACAAAAGCAATTTTGTATGAGTTTTGATGGGAAATCATTAGGCATCCACGTTACAGTCCTGATTTGGCTCCTTCTGACTTCTTTTTGTTTCCTAATATTAAAAAAAATTTTTAAAGGGGACCCATTTTTCTTCAGTTAATAATGTGAAAAAGACTACATTGACATGACCCTCAGTTCTTCAGGGATGGAAGAAGTGGCTCGTATAATCACTTACAAAACTGTCTTGAACTTGATGGAACTTATGTTGAGAAATAAAGTTTACATTTTTTATTTTTATCTTTTGATTTCATTGTTCCATGAACTTTTTGAAGTCCCCTCATAGACTGAAATAAACTAGTAAAATAAAAGACAGATCTTAGAAAATTATCCAGGATGAGGCACAGGTAGGTAAAGAAATGGAAATATAAAAAAGATGTTAAGAGATATACAATATAGAATAAGAGTTGTAGTGAAATAAAATAGAGCAAGGATATAAATAAAGGCAGTAATTGGAGAGGTAATGGCTCAGAATTTTCCGGAACTGATGAAACACATGAATCCTTAGTTTGAAGTTGTCCCAAGTAGGATAAAGAAATATCTTATTTTGCTTAGTCACACCAACCTACACAGGTCATACTGAGATACAACATGGTAAAATATTAGAACCCAAAGACTAAGAAAAAAAATCTCAAAGTTAGTTCCATGGAAAAGATTGGCTATTTTCAATGAAACAACAGCAATACTAGATGCTGGAACAAAATGAAATAATTGCTTCAAAGTGCTGAGGGAAAAAAGTCAGTCCAGGGTTCTAGACTCAGCTAAATCATGATTCAAGAGTAATGTAGTGGGTTAGAAATCTTGATTCTCCTTAGGTCTTAGAATAGGATTTTTAGGTAATGCATGAATGAGCTAAAAGGCTCTCGCGTAGAGGATGAAAGTCCACAGATAAGTTTGGCAAAAGCCATCTAATCAATTCTAATCACTGTTTAGGGATGGGATTCTGTACTTCGACTGTTTTAGGTTGCTGGTTTGATTCTGGCTTGAAGGACTATTGACTATTTAACCTACTGATTGTTCTTAAGATATGTTAAGGAAACTGCTTGAATGTTATTTAAATATGCTAGGGAAATTGTGTGGGGAGAGAGAATGTTTGCTAAGATCAAGCTTTTGTTGGTGGATCCACTTAACCTCTTGCAAATTGCATTATGGAATGTCACTTTGCTTGTTTGACTGATGTTACCAGCCTATATTGTTAAACTATAACCCCACCTATGTTCTTTTCCTGTAACTTCCTAGTCTAGAGAATAAATGTGGCACAAGAACCCCAGTTCTTGGTTAATTTCCCAAAAGGAAGGAATGCCTCTCTTTTGAGGGTTCTGGGAGATTAACCCCTTCGAGGCTTCTCACTGCTCAGAAGAGATGGGCTTTGAGTAATGTCTGGAGCCAAAGAGCCCAGTCATAGCCTGCCCAGGGTCATGAAGCCCTGCTAATAGCCTTCTCGCACTAAAGATATAAATGCTGTGACCTTTCCACCATTTTCTCCTTCTTACTGCTTGCACAGCCCTAGCCATAGATCACCGCTGCTTTGCTTTAGATAGCTGAGAAATGTTCCATTTCCTGGAACGATTGCCCTGTGCTTTTTCCCAGAAAACATCTGCATATTTCCTTATCTGCTGATTCTATCCTGCTGGCTATATAAGCTGTGACCTTCTTGCTAATAAACGAGACTTGATCAAAATACTGTCTTGTCTCCATTTCTCGTGTCTCTTGTCCCATCCAATTCCCACTCCCCCCTCCAGGGTCTGCGTTGAATATCCCGCAGGTTGGGACAGAGTAATCTTTGCCACTCTGTCATCCAGGGAAAAAGGGGTGACAAATCTGTGGGAGGCAAAGCAACAAAGTAAAGGCAAAAAACTTGAGAGAGTTTATCACCTCTTTACTTGTTGAAAGAAACACTAAAGAATGCTTTTTTAAAAAGCTTCAGAAGAAAAGAAGAAACTGTGTCCAGAAGGAAGCAAAGCATTAAAGAAGCAAAGGGGAGTAGAAGTTCAATAAACAGGTGGTACACACCGAAGGCACGTGCTCTGAACACCACTGCCAACAACACTAGTGACTACTCCATGAGCTTTTATAACACAAACAACAAGGATTGGAAGAAACTTAGAGAATTGGGAGGGCAGTAAATGTTAATTAAATTTAAACTTTTAAAATTAAAGCATACAGATTAAACATTTAAGAGTAGTGCTGAAAAGAACAGAAATGAAATACACAACTTCCAAGTGGTAGAACAGGAGGCTGATGTGGATCAAACATAACTCCACCTTATACTCCCCTGACCCACCCCGGGCAGGATCAAATCACTTACTCTATGCTCCTATTTTGGAGGTATCTCTGAAATAGCATCTACTGCTTTATATTTTCTTTATGTACATATGAGCATAGCATATAACTGTCTTCTGCTAGACTAGAAACTCCTAAAAGGAAGAAACATTTGACCCATCTAAGCTGATGACCTTTCAGCATTGTGGGGAGGGTCTGAAAGTGTTCCCTTTCTGTCTGCAGCAGACACTGCCCCAGCTTCCATGATTTTTGCTTCTGATGGCCTGGACTCACAGCTCTCTTCTCAGGCCTCCTGGGGGAGCTGGAGCCATTTTCCATGTGCTCAGGGAACTGGGAGTGCCTGGCAGTTTCTGCCCCCCTGGAATCCTGTTGCTGGAGTATGGAAACCCAGCTCCCTTGCTTCCAGCTCCCCTGAAGAATCTGCTGAGGCTGGCACTGGCCCAAAAACTCACTCTGGTTTGGCATCTTTCCCTTCCTTGACCTATTTTCCACATGCCTGTGCTATTTCCCCTGGCAGGAATCTCTCGCACACAAATCCTCATGTCAGGGTCGGCTTTTCACCTCTCCTAAGACAAAGCCTAGGAAGTTGTCAATTGTAAAAGGCTGGTGAACTGCTCACGTGTACCCGGCCTCACACCAGCCCTGCCAGGAGCTCACCCCTCTCCTAGCCCTGCCTCCCTTTTCTCCATTGGTCTCCCTAATAAGCTGCAGGGTGAGTTGCCCCCCACTCTCCATATGCTAGCCTGGGAACAAGAACACCCAAACTCCACAGTTGAGTAGTAGTCCTTGGTGAAATCCCTTTCACGTCTCTTGGATTCGTTTTCCTAGTTTTTATTGGGAATTCTACCATATATTCCCCAGTCGCTCACAGTTTTTTTGTGACTACTTAAATGAAACCACAGACACCAGCATATCTTGGAAGAAGGAAGCGTCTGTGGCACACACTTGAGAAGCATTAGGATTCCCTTCAAGGGCTTGGAGAAAACTTTCCAGCCTCCTCCCCCCTCCCTGTCCTCTTGGCTGGAGACTGTCCTGCCCACAGCAGGATGCCAGGCTGGGAGAAGCCTCTGGACTGAAGAAGGAGGCTGCCTGGCTCCCTCTGTGGTGTTTGCAAAGTATTAATAACTGGCAGGGAGGCTTAGCCATATGCCACTTAATTCTTGTTAACCAGGATTGAGGGGAGCTTGCACTTGCAGGTAACATATGAACAGCGGCCTTCCCCACGGCTCTGTCTGCGCTCAGGGACAGCTCGGCCACACTGGGGCCTGGCGCGGCTCCTGCCACCGCCGCCCTCGGCCCCATCTGCCTTCCGGTTCTCTGTGCTCAGGCTTTCTCTCCACTCACTCCTCAGATCGGATTCCCTTCCTCTCTTTTGTATGATCCTTCTGGTTCTTCCGCTTCGAAGGCAGCAAGTCCTCTGCTTCTGTCTTTTCTGACTTGCTTTTTGGTTTGCTCCCTTTTCTCTAACACTCCCGTCCACCTCTGTGTGTGTCCTGTTCTCCTCCCTGCCACGTCCTCTGCTTTTTAATCCATGCACACAGGCCCACACACACATACTTCCCTCTCTAGCAGCAACACACACTCTGACCCTTGGTTGCCCTGAGAAGGCCAAGTTCAAAGGTCTGAGGCAACCCTTCCTGCCCCAGCTGAGACCAGCTTCCCCACCCGCTCCTGACCTCCCAGAAAGTTCTAATCTAAGCTCCCTCTGCTCATGCACAGGAAGGAGAAGCTGCAGTCAGACTCTGGGAAACCCTCCCAGTTTCTCCTCCTCCACCTCCAACTCTGCATGCTGAGCTCAGAACAGCCTGCACAGGAGGGGAACAAACTTCCCACCCCGAGGTCAAATGTGCTGGGACTGTCACTCTTGTCCTCGCATCACACTGTGTCTGTCCTCTTGGTGTGTGTGTGTGAGCACATGTGTGTGCATACACCTGTCTGTGTGGAGAAATGCCTATGAGATAAATAGGCACACAACTCTTTCTGCAGGAGCTTTGCATGAGGACATGGGGACGGTGGAAGTGGCTCTGTGTGGAATGCCTGGCTGGGAAGAAGATGGATACGTGTGCATCTGAGCAGCATTTTGCAGAAAGCTGTTGAGGAGCGCCTGGAAAAGGACATTTGTTGGAATGTGTATTTAACAACAGATATGAACTGAGGTGGGAGAAAGTTTTTATTTACATGGTCTGTGTGTAGGATTGGTTTTGGATGAAAAACAGAAAGGAAACTCTCCCGTGTTTCTTAGGAACATCCAAACCCTCTCTTAGGATAACCCCTAACAACATCCAATGCCAGGGTAGCAGCAAATGTCCAGGGTGTAGCTTCCCTCCAGGAATTGGCTCTATTTCCAAGAAGCTCATTAGACTAAGGAAAAGGCATCTTTGACCTTGCCCACCAGCCTCTCCAACCTCAAGGACACACATACACACAGACCTCCTCTGGTGGCTTGGCAGAGCCATCCAGCCCCTTGCCTGTCTCATGGGCTGCTCCCTCTGCAGTCTCGGGATGTTTCTCAGAGTAGGATCCACCTGGGGTGGGTCTCAGGTGCCGCTGGTCCTGCTCTTGGCCACAGTGGCTTATAAAAGGAAAAGAGGAGGGCAACGAGCAAAAACTCTTCTGTGCGTCTTCCCTCGTGTCCTGGGAGCCCGCTGACGAGCGCTGAGTCGCAACCTTCTTGGGAGAGAGCTAGCCAGCCTACTTCCACTCCAGGCTGCAGCGGGAATGGGGAGTGTCCCCCTTCCTGCCCTGGCACACCATTTTCCCCAGCCTCACTGCACCACCATGTGGTCGATCCTCACCATTACAATGCCAGATTCCTTTCCACCTCCCCACCCTCCCAAACCAGCCCTTTAATGCTAACTGCTCTCTGTAAATGCTCAGTCTGGTGTTCTGTGCTTGACTGCAAAGGGAATTCTGTGTACAGTGTCCCAGTATTTTAAGAGCTTGCTGTGGTAAACAGAGACATCCACATGGACATAAGCCCAGAACTGGGCATGTGCATGAAACAGTAAAGGGTTAATGCTAAAGGCCACTTGGGTGGGAGTGAGAAAGAAAAAGGAGAACAGACATAGGAATTCCAAATACTTCAAACCGGCTTGGGCAAGGGCCAAGGTGAGACACTGACTCAGTCTAACTCAGTCCGTTAGGGCGATTTAAATACAGGAGAGGGAGTACAGCAGCCTGGATTTCGAGGTTGGGGTCTGCTTGCTTTGCATTGAGAGATCATCTGGGGAGGAGGGAGTCGGTCACAGTGCTCTCCTTCAGCGGGGAGGGGGCCAAAGCATCCCAGGGGGAGAAACACGTTCGTCACCTGTCCAAGGAGCACTGAAGTTGAATTCGGAAGACCTGCTCTCCTACCAACTCTGTGACCTTGAGAAAATTGTTTAACCTCTCTGGGCCTCTTTTTTAAAGGTAAGAGCTGTCCATAGGTCTTGACCTGTGTTCAGGCTGTATCTGCCACTACTTCCTTTCACATGCTTTAGTCAAAGCAGTATACTGTGGTTGCCCCAAACAGACATCACTGGTCCCTTAAGCTTTGCTGGCATCACTATTTCTGCTTGGAATGCTCTCCCCACTGCATCTGTGCCTCAAGATTCTATCCATCCTCAAGGTGAACCCAAAGTCCACTTCTTCCATGGAGCTTTTTCTGATCTTCCCAACTGGGTATTTCCTCTCACTTGCTCTTAAACCCTCACTGGGACTCCATGGATCCTTCTCTTGGGAGCATTACCTGGTGCTTCATAGTATATTCTAGTCTTTTGTACCTTTATTTTATGTCCCTCACCAGGTGGTGAACTCTATTCGTGGGTAGTATGCTATATTCTTCTTCATGCAGCACGCCTAACACTGTGCTCTAGCCGCAGTAAGTGTTGAGTGGACCTCTTACTGAGTGAAAAGGAAGAAATTTCCTTCTTTTTCGTAGCTCGACTTCGGTACACTTTCTCCCAGTGAGTCTCCATGAACACCCCCCTGCCCTGAGTGGGGTGAGGTGCCTCCGGATCATGCCTTCTCCCCACCACTGTGCCCATCACACTCACTCCAATGGCCCTCACCTGCCTTCTCACCCACCAGATGACGGGCTCCTTGAGGAACCAGACTATTAGGTGTGTTTATTAGGTCTCCAGTGCCTGGGCTGTCTACGCAAATAGTAGATAGATTAATGAGTGGGTGGGTAGATGCGTGGAAATAGGGAAGGAAGGACGGGTTAAAGATGCTCTTTAAGATCCCTGTAAGCGCCAATATTTTATGATTACAGAGCTTTGAGCTCTTTTTTGAGGGCAAGTAGTCCAAGCCATTTGGAAGACAACCCAGTGATCATGGCAGAGCCAGGTGCTTCTGTGGGGTCTGCTCCTTCCACTCTAGGTGGAATTGCATGTTCCCTGGGCTCCGCCTGGCCCAGAACTTGGCAAGATCTCTGGGGTGTACATTTTCGTCACCCAGCCCGGGTAGGAGGGTGGATGGGTGGGAGGGGAACTGTTTTGGGAAAGAGTGTTGGGGAGTGTTTGTGTGTGTGATGACTCAGGGCCACGGGAGCTAGGAGCCTTCCTCTCCGCTTGACTCTGTGGGGGTAGTTCCTCTCACCAGTAGACGGGCGGAGGGTGGAGGATCACCAACTGTCTTTGGAAAGTTTGGAAAGTTTTCTTAGTCAGCTGGAGCTTTATGTAACTGGGACTTCTTTCTAGAACAGAGGCAGGGTGGCGTCAGAATGGCTGCTGCTCTTTCTGCAAGGCTCCTACCTATCCCAGCCTCTCCTCACTGCCCTGCCTGCCCTAGATGTTTTTATTTTCACAAAAAAAGACTTCAGGTTGTCTTAGTGAACCCCACAGGAATGGTTCAGTGCCCTGTGGGGTGTCCCACCCCTGTCCTGTTGGTCCAGCATTGGATGGGGAGTGAGAACGAAGCCCCCACAGCACCTGCTAGGACCCCTGTGTCTGCTCGGCCCAGGCGCAGGCGACCCATTTCCAGCTGTGATTCCCCTCCCATGCTGCTGGCAGACACAGCCTATCTCTGTTCCCTTATCTCTCGCTCTCCAAGCAGAGAGAGATGCATCATTGGGTTACCTGACACCACAGCTAATTTGCCTATCTCAACCTGAGTTCTGTAATGACAGCTCCAGATAGGGCCTGAAATGACGTGTGCGTGCGTGCATAAGTGGAGAGAGAGACACATAAAGAGAAGGCAGGCAGGGAGAGGAGCAGGGTGCTGGGGACTCACTGGCCGGCCACTGGGTCCACTGGGAGGAGACAGCAAAGCCCAGGGGTCTGTGGAGAGGTGTGGCGCCTCCCACAGGTAGGGCGTCTTCATAGCCGAATGCATCCTGAAGAAGCCCAGGCTTGTCCTCCTTTGTTACTGGTTGGAGGGAAAGAGTTCTTTCTGGTGCCTCAGGTTCAAGGCGCTGGGGCTACGGGCTTTGGAAAAGACAGGGAACTGCTTTTGTTGGGGAGCAGGGCACTGAGGCATAGCGTCAGTGAGCATCGCACCCGGCTACTCCTCAGAACAGGAAGCAATGGAGGCATTCGAGAAGTTCATCTGGGAAATGAGGTCGGCTGCCCTGACCCAGTGGTCCAGAAAGGAGACAGTACTCCTGGACCGAGAGGTACAGAGTCAGGCCTTCTGTCCACGAGCGCATCTGAAAGACAAGAGGGAGAGCACAGCAAGGAGAAGGTGGATGTGATAGCTCTCCAATGCCAGGGAGTTGCATGGGGCAGACGGAGAGGGCAGAAGGGAGGTGCTCCCCGGAGCAGGGGTCTGAGCGGGCGGGGGGCAGTGAGGTAGATTCTGAGAGAGGCCGGGGAGCTCCGCAGACAAACTGCTGAGCTGCGGCTGGACGGGACCAGGGTGGTGCGAGCAGCGGTGAAAGCAAGAGGAGGCGGGCTCTCCCGCTGCTTAGGCACCGGGGCGGCGCGTGCCTGCAGGACCTTTCTGGGTCTACTCAGTGGAAGCTGAGTAGAGGCTGGAGCTGCCCCTGAACCCGAGGGAGGGAGCGAGGGAGGGGGGGGGGGGGAGGGAGCGAGGACTAGGAAAAGAGATAGAAAGGACTGAAGTTCCCCAGTGCACCACCAGGGGCCAGGCGGGGACAGCGACAGGGCTGGCCAGAGGCGGCAGCCCTGGGCGAAGGCAGGGTTAAGTTTTTTATGAAATGAGATCTTTATTCAGGCTGCCGCCTGCTGTTTCTGAGCTCATGATAAGCCCATGGTAGGCTCGGGTAGCCCACGGTAGCCCCAAGGCCCTGGAATTTCACACCGCCCCACCTTATCAGATTACTTAGGACTTGGAAAAAGTCTCAGAGGAGCCATGACCACGGCACTTAGTGCTTATCTGTGATCTTTGTGCTCCCTGCCCCATTCTTGGCTTGGGTCTGTTCGAATGATTGATCACACAGGGCAAGGCCTTCCGTCCTCAGTCTGCAGCTGTGCCTGCCCTTCTTCTGGGCTTCCGAATCCACAGATTGGGCCGTGATGTCTCCACCATGCTGCTGGGTTTCCTCACTGCCCGGCTCTAAGAGGAGAGGAGGCCACGGAGCCGAGGAGTCTGGCCTGTGACCTGAACACCCAGCTCAGCTGCCTACTAGCCATGTGACCCTGAGCAGGCCACCGTGGTGGCTTCCACTTCTGTACGGAAGGCTAGTACTCACCTTGAGGAGGAGTCATCAGGATTGGAAGAAGGACGCATGAATGTCATCTTTGTCCTGCAGCGGCCACACAGCAGCTCTGAATGAACACTAGATCTGGTTTTGACACATAACCAGCCTCTCACGTCTGATCTTAATAGCCCCAAACACAGGCCTTGCATTCTAGTGTACCAGGAACATGCTCAGCCCTCTTCAAGCGCCCCCTGCACAGCTACTCGCACTCCCCATCTCGGGGCCTCACTAAAGTGCCACCCCTTTCCAGAGCCTTCCCTGATCACTCAACCCACATAGACTTCTTCCTTTTATCTTCACTGTGCTTCCAGCCAATGCCTTGAAATTTAACATTTAAATCACAGAATTGTAGAATTGGAGAGCTGGAAGAGTCCTTAGAAACAACCCTGTCAGTTGCTCTCACTCAGAACAGTTGACAAGCAGCAAGCATAGTACCCTGACATCCCCATGGCACCCGCCATAGCCATCGTCTATTGAGTGCAGCACTCCTGCTAAGCCTGTGTGCTGCCTCAGAATCCTGCTCAACATAGCGCTCCAGACAGTCGGTACCAGTCAACCAGAAATGCCACTGCCACCTGCAGTCCAGACGGAGAGAAGAAGCTGCAGCTGAGCTGGGGTAGCTGGAGCTTGTGGAGATGCAGGAGCGGCTTTAGTCCCAAAGCGCTGGGACAGAATCAGTCTAATCTCTGTCCAGTGCTTGCATGATGCCAGGGGCCTCTTTAATCACCTTTTGACTGTTCTCTGCCTGTTAGTCTTGTCTTCTCTATTAGAGCTGTAATGTTTGTAAGGGTAGGAATGACATCTTAAATTGCTCTAGTACCTTCCCCAGCACTGAGCACAAGACAGGACAGTTCACGTGCTTCCCTGCTGATGTCCTGACTACTCGGGGTTTTCGAAATTCCTTCTAACTTGTCTCCAGAGCTCGATCAACAGGCAGGGCATTGGGGTGGTAAGGAGGCTCTGTCCCTCGGCTGATCAAGTCCACCCAGAGCTTCCTGAGCCCCTCCTCTCTGCCCACAGCAGCCACAGGTACTGAGATCATTTGAAAGATGGGACATGTCATGGACAAAGAAACCCAGAAAGGCCATGCTGGTCCTTGGCTTGTCTGCTGAGAGTCCCTGGGAGTCTTCCTTTTTTCAGGGCCTTGCCATCAGGAGGAGGAGAGAGAAATGGTGCAGTTGGTGCCCATCTCTCAGGGCACCACTGGGCATGGTCAGGGGTCTTTTGAAGGGTGGTCCTATGAACAGATGAAATGGAGGGGCACGGCTCACATGCAGAATGTTGGACGTGCTTCCCCCCAGCTAGGGCCATGGGTTCCCAAATGCAGTCTTGCCTTCATAAGCCATTGGAAGGTGGCATCACCACCCACCCAGGCCCACAAGCTAGGAACTTCAGAGCCCCCTGACTGCCCGACTCCTCAGTGAGTTCTCTCAGTCCTCTTCTTGCTGAGGCCCTCAAATGTGGCCCTGCTGGCCTCACTGCCACTCCAAGTCGTCTCACCATGTCCTGCTTATTCTGCAGGGCCTCGGAATTGAGCTCTAGTCATGTCACAACTTTGTCAGAATTTCCTTTCTAAAACGTAGATTTTATTATGTCGTTCCCTACTTAAAAACCATCACCACCTCATTGTCTTCAGGAGAACGTCAAGTCCTTAGCTCAGGGTCTCTGGGCCTCTGCACTGTTTCTGCTTTGGGTTGAACTATCTATTGTGTTGGGGCCACCCTATGCAGCACCCTGGCCTTCACCCACCAGGTGCCAGTAACACGCCCCCTCCCAGCCCCTCGAGTTGTGACAACCAAAAATGTCTCCAGACATTGCCAAATGTCCTCTGGGGGGTGCAAAATCAGTGGAGGATCACTGTCATAGCCTATAAAATAGACTAAGAAAAATAACTAATAATAGCACATACTTCCTTAGCTCTGTGCTACCAGCTTTTCATGAAGTCTCTCATTTAATCTTCAGAACTTCCCTGTGGGGTGAGCTCTGTTAGTATCCCCGTCTTACAGAGGTTTAGAAGGCAACCACTTAGAAGGTATCCAGATACTTCAAGAAAGGCAAAGACCTTTTCCTTCCATGTGGTATAAGAAGAGAGGCAGATAATTTGACATCTTTTCTCCTTGAGCTGAGAGCCACAGAGTCAAAGACTAGTCTAGGCAGGACTTGAGCTGGGTTCTGTCTGCTGGCAGGATCTGATTTTTCCCCCTGCCTCCTGTCCACACTCCCCAACACCACATCTTCATGCAGGCCAGTACCTCTATCTGAGAAGTTCCTCCTCAACTTGGTGAAATCTGTGCATTACTCAAGGCTCAGGCAAAAACCCCTGCTCTGTTCCCTGTGAAGGCTCCAGGCCACCATGAGAAGAGAGAATGATCCCTCCTGCATGGCTCGTGCACACACAACCAAGGTGGCATGCTCTGTCATGGCTAATTGTGCAGGTGTCTCCTTCCCTGCTAGCCTATCCAGGGGCAGGGATGCTGGCTTGCCCTCCTTTGTAGTGACAAGTGGAATGCACCACACAGAGTGCTCAATCTCCAACTGTTTGTGGAGTGGCATGAAGTGAGTGAGTGGACAGAGGGCCAGTTCCCTCCAGGAGCTGATGCCCAGTGCCCACTGGACCTGGGATCCCCAGTGCCTCTGGGCAGACAGGTTATACACAGGTGCCCCTGCTCTGGGCAGAGGACATGGCTCCAGGAGTGACACACGGCTGGATTTGGGGCCCCTTGGTTGGGGCCTTTGAGCCATGCATAAACTGTAGAATCAAGAAGTGATGGAGCATAGGGCTGGCGTTGACACCAGTAGTAATGGAATCCCCCACGATCGCTCACCTGCTCTTCTAAGAGTATGTGTGTGCAGGTGCGTGCCAACAGGGGTGTGTGCACAGCATGTATGTCTGTGTGAGAAAAGAGACATGTGGGCCATCTCCATGTGTGCAGTGGCACCGATGGCATTGGTCATATGCAGCACATGCCCAATTCTGTGCTGTGACACTGGGATGCATATCAGGTCCTTGTGAACACAGAGCCAAGGCCCAGACACTTGCAGGCTTTCTGGAAAAGTGAAGAATGCAGTCCACTCCCTGCCTGCTCCTAGGCTGGAGCGCCTTCACCTGAAGCTACATTGTCTCCCGAGACAGATGGCAATCAGAGCTTGCGGTAGAGGAGCAGCGCTCTGCCCCCGCCCAGCCCCACATAGCTGGATGACACTGAGTTAGGGAAAGGGGCCTCAGGGCCAAAGGTGGTGGGTGGGTGGTATCGGCTGGGACAAGTTACAGGAGAAGCCCAGTGCAACAGCTGGCATTCCTTGTCCCCCACTGACAATCGGCAGAGAAAGGCTTTCCTGACAAGATGTCATGATTTTTGGGTAAGAAAGAGGGTGGCTGGGCAGAGAAGGGAGAAGACACAGGGGCCAGGGCCATGCCCCAAGACAGGGGTCCAGGACTGTGCTGTGGCTATATGTCCATGTGAGTGTGTCCCTGGGCCAGTGTGAGGTGGGTGGGGCTGAGGCGGGGGCCAGCTGTGAACGTGAGGCATACATAGCATATAGCTGTATACCGCCCCATTGGAGAGGTCAGGCAGGTGGAATGGAAATTTCCGGCCTCACGCACACTTGCATGTATGCATTGTATGCACATGTACATACCAGAATGTGATCATGTGTATCACACCTGTATCAACCCCATATGTGCATTTATCTCTGCACTTATTGGGGGTATTCACCTTTGGGCCCAAACTTTATATTAGCATCTGTTCATACAGCCTTCCTAGCCGCCAGATTCCTACGTCTGAGAAAAGACAAGGGGAAGAAAAGTCCAAGAGACAAGAGGAGATAAAAATAGCTGAATATAAGCTCTCCAGATCAGAAATCTCCGTTTTAGTGAGTCACCAGTTTTCCAGACTGAACAGGCACCCCCAAGCATGCGTGCACGTGCGTACACACACACAGACCAACAAACATGCAAACACACACACACACACACACACACACAAACACCGACGTGCCGCCAAGTCATGCTCTTATGGCCACACAGAGACCCTCGGTCTCATGCACTCCTGCACTCTGACCTCCAAAGGAGGCAATTCTGTGGGCCTCTGCATAATGCTCTGAGCTCAGAAGGCATGAACCACTCCCCAGCTCCCGGCAAACACATTTGCACACTCACCACCCCCTTCCCAGCCTCTTCTGATTTCTCTGGACTTCTTGGTACCCTCCCTCCCCCTTTGTAATGGGGTCCAGCAGGAAGGGATGGTCTTGCTGTCCTACTAAGGTCATGCTGCATTCTTCAACAGGCCCCAATGCTGGAGGGGTCAGACAGCTCTCTGCACAGCATCTCTGGAGCTAGGCCCTGCACTCGAGGAGAGGAGACAGTTCCGGATGCAAAGCAAGATTTATGAATGTGTTTTGTTGATTGCATTAGTGGCTCTGTGGGAGGATGGTGTGGGCTTTGACTTTAAACAAGGTAAGCCCAAAGAGGCATCCGTAGAAGAATCAGGACTAAAGCAGTGTGTGTGAGCATCCCATGGTCCTGGGGCCACACCCCCCACACACCCCGCAGACCCTGGGCTCTGCATCACTGTTGCTGGACTTCAGCTCAGCAGGATGGGCTCTCCCCTCCTAGAGAGGCCAGGTTGGCAGTCATGCTTGAGAATCCCATTCCGTTCTCCTCTTTCTATCTCCTCTTTGCCCCCTTCCTCCATCTCTTCTTCCCTCCCTTTCTCTCTCTTTCTGTTTATGTCCTTTCCTCCATCCCCTCCTTCACCCTTGACTTTGTGAATCCAAATCTGCTTTACTTTAAGCATTTAAATAACTCAGCTCCGAGGTCCTTGGTTGCCCCCTCCCACCCCTTTCTCGAGATTGTGAGTAGCTGCGGCTGTGTTCCTCTGCATCTGTGCAGCCCCCAGCCCTGCAGGAGTCAGCATCAGGTCTCTGTGCTTTTTCAGCAGATGAGGAAGTGCAGGCAAGCAGGGCCAGTGGGCCAGCTAGAGAGGATTTACCTAAACATCAGAAGCAAATCCGAGCAAGTGGCTAAAGCAACCGTGGGCCCAGGGACATGTCACGTGTCCAGGGTTATAACGAGCTCTTGCAGAGGGGGCCCTTGGGCTGTAGAGCCCTGTCACTTCTGGATGGCAACACTGGGACATTATTGCTTCTTCCTCAGCCCCTTTGTGCCTTGTCTGGGCTGGGATCTCAGCTGTAGCTGTTTTTGGGGGTGCGGGCTCTGCATTCAGGCTGCACAAGGTAGAATCCAGATCCCCACCTTCTAGCCCCAGGAGTTAATACTTCCAGCTCTTGTTTCTTCAACTGTCAAAGGGAATAACAGTAACAATACCTTTATCATAGGGTCCTTTTACAGCTGTGGTGCTTGAAATGGTGTCTGGCGCCTGGTAAGCACTTCACAAATGTTAGGTATTAGTACACAGCCAACGTCAACCTCCCAGTCTCCTGCACCCCCCACCCCAAACCCAGGGATGAGCAGCCCCACCCCCTTCCTAAGGCAGTTTCTGAGGACCAGAGTGGGGACACAGGCCCAGGCTGCCCCCTCCCGGCTCCTGCCTCACCTGGTCTTTGCCCATTTGGGAGGCACTTGCCTCTGGCCCCACCCTCCGTCCCCCTCAGTCTCTGAGTCCCCTGCAGAGCTCTGGTCTAGCCTGAGCTGGACTGTGCAGAAAGGAGGCTATTTTTAGCCCTAGACAGAAGCAGCTGCTGTACAACCACCTCTCAGAGCTCATCTTGCCACAGGAGATTCCAGCCGGCGTGGGCGAGGCCCAGGAAGGGCAGGAAGACCCCAGCTCTCCCCTTCCCTCCTCAGAAAGGACGAGCTTCTCTCCCACCTCCCTCCTGCCCCCAGATTTCCAGCCCCCAGTAGGCTTAGCAGCCGAACTGTGGGTGCTGCCAAGTGGACAAGGAAAGGGCTCAAGCAGAATCGACAGTGAGACCGAAGAGCCAGAGCCTGTCATGAGACCAGGTCCACCCTGGTCCTGGTCGGATTTATACCTGCTCCCCATTGTCCCTGAGAACTCAGGCCCTCAAGGTGCAGCAGAGACAGGGGATCCTTCAGCCCGGTTCTGTTGCGGGCACCACATTACAAGGCAAGCCCAGCACGTCCACCCATGCTTTCCAGGAGTGCTGCCTCTGCATCTGAAGCAGCACACAACACAAGCTGCATCAGGAGATCTGGGCTCAGGGTTGCCTTGGACTGCCTTGATTTCCCCAGGGTGACTGGGCTTTAACAGTAGATAAGAAAGGTCCTAAAGCGCAGCACTGAATTACCAATTAAATCTTGCAATTCTTGCACCCAGGCTCCCCTAATGATGGTAACTCTTGCGGTTACTGGAGACCAGGTAGGAGAGGGCATGGGAAGAGAAATACCGCTCAGATTAATAAATTAATCTAAGTTGTATTTGCACCTAGTATGCCCTAAGAAGATTTTAGATAGGAAAACCAATGGACAGGAACCCTACTCTTGAGGAACTTACATTCTAGAGCATAGAAGCTCTTTATATTGCAAAACATATACTCATAAACCTAGGAAACAACAGTCCAACCCATCTATGTCTCTGAATGCTGCTAAGGTACCTAGCAGCTGACAGCTAAGATCTGACTTTAGATCCCTGATGCTTTAAGGCAGTGATTCTCCACCTTTTCCATATTATGCATCTCTTTGTAAAATCAATTAAGGCTGTGAACCCTTCTTCAGAAAAATGTCTGGAGCACAGACGCTCAGAAACCTGCCTACCATTTGAGGGGCTATGAGCTCCAGGAAGCTCATGTATGGACTCTGGGTTTAGAGCCTCTGTTCTAAGAGTGGGTGGCAGCTGCCCAGGCCTGCCTGTTGGACACACCCCCGCACTTCCCAGCAAGAGCTCTGCAGCTGAGCTTCAGTCACAGTGCTCCACCAGCATGCACCAGGGGAAGCTGGCCACTGTCCAGTCTCCTGAGAAACTTCTAAGTTCTACCAAACTGTAGAAAAACCCATTTGCAAAAATCCTGACAAATTATAATCTTGGTGTGGCCCCAAATGAGCTCTGCGACCTTGGCCAGTCCCTTCATTTTCTTTGGGGTCTCAGCTTTCTTGTCTGTAAAGGGTGGGGGCTGGGACACTGAAGGAGAGCTGAGGTCCTTTCCAGCCCTGATGTGCCCTGAATCTCTCGCATGTGGCCATACAGGTGCGTGCTCTACCGAGGCAGAACGGGGAGAATGAGAGAGCCCAACCTCAGGTACTGCAGCCCTCACAAGGGGTGGGGGCCTGAGCTGGAAAGAAGAGTTCTCAGCTGTGTTCCGGCTCACCCCCAGACCCATACCCCTCTTCCTTCCAGAACACTCTTCTCCCTGTGGCTGAGGCTGCGGAGGCTGCTCCTGGGCTTTAGGATTTAGCACCCCACTCCGAGATTGACGCTAGGCTCCCTGCTCTGGCAGAGGTTGCAGCCTTATAAATCTCAATTCCATGGGGAAGGGCTCAGCACAGCCTGAACACCCGGAGATGGAGGAGAAGTGGGGTTTTTCTCTGGTGACCTGGATGGCCTTCCTGGGCAGCTGGGCTGAGTGTGTGGACATGCGAGAGCTCTCTGCTCCTTGGGACTCATGGCACGCATCTGGGAAGGGATGCTAAAGACAGCCAGAGCCACCCTGTGCGGAGAGACCCATCCCCGGGTTCTCTGGTTAAGGCACCTGCTCAGTGGGTAGAGAAGGGTAGCCTGTCTGCTCTGCAGTGCGGTGAGTGCTGCTCTCAGGAGTGTGGATGTGGGCAGTTTCTCCTGTCACCCTAGATGCTTAAGCTTAAGGCTTTGACACAAATGTGGTGGGCTCAGGTTCTGACTCTAGGACTGGCTTTCAGACATGGAGGAGGAGGATGCTGGACACTTCAGGCTCCAAGTGATAAGGTCTGCTAACTCCAAGTCCCTCCTTTGGAATCCATGCCACCTTTTCTTTCCTCTTTCCCAGGGCCTCCTCGGTACCTCCAGGCCAGAATTTAAATGTTATTAGGGATAATTGATCTGCCCAGGGAGGGGAGTGGGATGAAGAAGGAGGTGCTGCAAGGTGGCACAGGCTTTGCCACAGCTGCCTGTCTGTCCTAGGAAGGAAGACCCTCTCAGAATCCCTCCGAAAGCAGGACAGAGAAGCACCTGAGTTAGAGTCTTAGCGGGAAGCTCCAGGAAATGCCCTGCTACAGTTGGTGCTAGTGTTCTTTACACACTTACCACCCATCCCTCTGCAAAGGCCATGCTTGTGAGCACACACACACAGACTTATGCTCACATTCACATTCTTGGACCCGTCTGTATAATTTTTCTCTTACAGTCACCCAGAAAAATATGTACAGACCCTGCTCACATCTCCACATAAACACACCTTTATCTTCCTTTTCTGTCCTTCGTGTGCACACATTTGCCATCATATATATGTTAACGTACACAGCTGTCTTAAATTCATACACATACCCTTTCCTGACACATCCTATATGCACACGCTGTGCACACAGAAACAACAGCCTTCTGCACATACACACGTGGGCCACGCCCCGGTCCCAGGCCACACCCATCCACCTCAGGTCATGCCCCTCCACCCCAAGCCACACCGCTTGGTACACATGTCAGGTGAGGGTCCACTCCATCACACAATTGCTTCACTCTCCTTTCCTCATTTCTTCCTGAAGCAGCTATCTATGGGCAGAAACTTCTGCCCCTAGTCACCTGACCTTGTCTCTTCATTTTGAATTGAGCATGTGAAGCAGTGTGATGTCAGGGAAGGACTATGACACTGGGCATCTGGGAACCTGTGCTCTCAGCTTATCTGCGCTCATAATAAACTACTTTAATCATTTATTTTATATACCCTGTGAGGCCTTCGATAAATGGGTACTCAAATCCTGCCTCAGTTTCCTCGTCCATAAAATGGATGACAATACTATCTGTTTTATCTCCATCATGGCAATGTTACGGAAATCAAAGCTGATGTATAAGAAAGCAGCCTGAAAAGTTTAATACACATGATAATGTGGGCTATTAGGATGTAAAGTTCAAGAGAGTTGGCAAAGGTAGGGGCAGCATTTTCCTAGTATGAACTGGCCCTGGTGCTGATCTTGCCAAGAGGCTTCCGGTCCAAAGTCCAATGAATCAAATTAGAAATTTCACTCCCAGGCCCTCCTTTCCTCACTTTTGTCTGTCTCAGACATATCATGACTGTAGAGCCAACAGCTTAGTTAGAGCTAAAAGGGCCCTAACACTGAGCTGAGCAACTGTCCTGGGCACGTGGACACACATGGGCCTAGCTCCCAGCCTTCCAAGGGCTTGTGCCCGGGAAAGCTTTTCTCTGCTCTGGGGCACTGGGGCTGTGCCAAGCAGCTGAGTCCAGACAAGAGGCGCTGTGGTGTGGTGAGTTTCACAGATCAGGCTGGGCTGCACCTGTGCCGACCCAGGTAGGTATGGGGCTGCCCCAGGCAACCCCCCATAGCACCTTGACATCTAAGATGGACATGGGAAGGACCAGAGACCTCAGTGCTCCAAGCCACATAGGCTGGTATGGGCTAGGGTAGCCCTGGAGGAGGGGAGGCAGGAAGCTGGGGCCAGTGCCAGCTTTGGGAAGAGGCCAGCAGCTGGCATGAGCTGGCCTATGTCCAGCATGAACATGTGAGAGGTGAAGGGGCCATTCTGCAGGAGAGCTGGCTGGCTTTGGGGCTTAGAACAGGCTCAGATTCAGCTTAGAGCCTTTATTCCGTTAGCTCAGCACTAACAGATCCAGGGCAGTGCTTGTCTCCCGCAGCTACTCCTCCTTGGAGCTGTATTCAGAGGAAATTTCAGAGGGACACCTGGTACTTGGCAGAGCAAACAAGCATTTCTGGACAGGCTGAGGAGGTGATGCTGAGGCTGGGGTACCAGGAAACTGGGCTCCTGCAAAACCTCAGGGCTCCCCTATTGAACATGGAAAGAGCATGGATGGGGTGGACAAGGGCCCCAAGTAAGCCCATCCCCTGCCCAGGCTCTGTTTTCTGCAGGGGCTGACTCTGGGTGACCCTCCCTCCTCCAGCTCTGCAGCAGCACCTAGTTTCCAGCAGGGCTGGGCAGGAAGCGGTGGCCAAGAGGGAGCCAGGCAGACAGGGCCCAGAAGCAGACCATTCTGGGGGTGGAGACTGCAAACTCCGCAAAGCTCCAGACTGGCCCCACCCCTTTCCTGCCTGGAGCTTAGAGGGATGACATCACCCAGACTGAGGGCTCCAGCCTAGATGGGCTTCTTTAGCGTGGAAGTCGGTACTGCAGGGCTCAAGGACTTCCCGGGCTTGCATGCGGCAGTCCTCTGCTCCTCTGCTGAATCTGGTCCCGCTTTAGGGGGTCTCTGCTCTGGGGCCTTGGAGATGGCACCTGACTATTCAGACTTCCAAGTCTGGGACTATGTTTTCTTCACCAGAGAACAAGCCCTTGGGCAACCAGCATAAGCACTCCTCTCCACCCTGCCAAATGCCTCTTTGCCTTGCCAGCACTAGCTGCAGCTCCATTTTTCTGAGGCTTCATGAAGAAAGATCAGATCATTCATACTGACCAAGCTGCAGTAAGCCCATAGCAAACCCAATGTCCCCCTCCCTGTGGGCCCACGTCCCCTCTCCCCCCACCCCTCAAAACCCTACTGGGTGCTTGTGTTGCCTGCTTGCAAAGCATATGCTTGGCTGCTTGCTGAGTGTCTGCTATTTATCCGTCTCTTCCTACTTAACTTCTGTTTCTGCTTGGCCCATCTGGCTCCGCGTACCTGTCTCTCACTCTCGTCACGCCTGTACTCCATACTGCAGTCCCCACCTCGGCTCCCAGGGCTTGGCTCTTGTCTATCCTGGGGCCACTGGCAGGAATCCCTGACCTTGGGTATAGGACCAGTGAGGGACTGCCCCAGGCACAGCGGGGAGCCTGACGTGGGGGTGTCACTGCTGTGTTCTGAGGATGCCATTTGGGGATGGCGACTGCGGTGGGTGGTGGAGGGCGGCCTGGCAGTTGCCTTTGGACTTGGGGGAGGGATAGGTCCTGGTGGAGACCTCCCTCTTGCCAAGCCCTTCTGAGCTCAGGGTTCAGTCAGCTCCTTCCCGCTCAGGAGGGGCTGTAGCAGCCTGGCGGCTCGGGCGGTGGCGAGGGGCTGCAGATACTCACCCAGGGGAGCCAGGGGACAGGGAGGTCCGCCAAAGGAGAGAGTGAGCCTGCGCGGCCGCCGGGGATCAACGCGGCCCCTCCTTCCGGGCGCGACGCGGCAGCGCGCGGCTTCCCGGGGACGCACGGGGGCCGCGGAGGAG